>NW_022985711.1:57289-191607 GCF_902459465.1 Asterias rubens
GTGCACAAAGAAAATCAAAAGTACAACGGGTCAATTTGACCCGAAATCATTGCTCAATCTAAGCAAGTTTAGCACCATTGGATTGACAATTTCAAGGGCTTTCCTCTCGTACAAAAATTAGTGCTATGGGGATTTTCAAAGCGACGCTAGAGGCCAGGGAGTAGACCCGACACCCCCCATAAATTTGGGATATTTAATGCATGATATACACGGCATGTGGTAATTATTGGAGAAAACAAATATATGCCGCTGAAAAAAAGCCCGGACTTATAAAAACTTTCAGCTATACTTTTGAATCATTCTGGAACTAAAAACGATAGAGAGACGCAGTTTGTACCTGCGTCATCCTGGCATGTCCCTAAATCAAATTTCAAAAATTTAGGGCGGCTTCCAGACTTCTTGATACCGAAAATTAAAAGTAGGCGGCTGTGCTCCGAAACGAACTCATTAAGCCTCCTAACGGGATTTTTGTGCACAAAGAAAATCAAAAGTACAACGGGTCAATTTGACCCGAAATCATTGCTCAATCTAAACAAATTTAGCACCATTGGATTGACAATTTCAAGGGCTTTCCTCTCGTACAAAAATTAGTGCTATGGGGATTTTCAAAGCGACGCTAGAGGCCAGGGAGTAGACCCGACACCCCCCATAAATTTGGGGTATTTAATGCATGATATACACGGCATGTGGTAATTATTGGAGAAAACAAATATATGCCGCTGAAAAAAAGCCCGGACTTATAAAAACTTTCAGCTATACTTTTGAATCATTCTGGAACTAAAAACGATAGAGAGACGCAGTTTGTACCTGCGTCATCCTGGCATGTCCCTAAATCAAATTTCAAAAATTTATGGCGGCTTCCAGACTTCTTTATACCGAAAATTAAAAGTAGGCGGCTGTGCTCCGAAACGAACTCAACAAGCCTCCCTATGGGATTTTTGAGCACAAAGAAAATCAAAAGTACAACGGGTCAATTTGACCCGAAATCATTGCTCAATCTAAACAAATTTAGCACCATTGGATTGAAAATTTCACGGGCTTTCCTCTCGTACAAAAATTAGTGCTATGGGGATTTTCAAAGCGACGCTAGAGGCCAGGCAGTAGACCCGACACCCCCCATAAATTTGGGATATTTAATGCATGATATACACGGCATGTGGTAATTATTGGAGAAAAAAAATATATGCCGCTGAAAAAAAGCCCGGACTTATAAAAACTTTCAGCTATACTTTTGAATAATTCTGGAACTAAAAACGATAGAGAGACGCAGTTTGTACCTGCGTCATCCTGGCATGTCCCTAAATCAAATTTCAAAAATTTAGGGCGGCTTCCAGACTTCTTGATACCGAAAATTAAAAGTAGGCGGCTGTGCTCCGAAACGAACTCATTAAGCCTCCCTATGGGATTTTTGTGCACAAAGAAAATCAAAAGAACAACGGGTCAATTTGACCCAAAATCATTGCTCAATCTAAACAAATTTAGCACCATTGGATTGACAATTTCAAGAGCTTTCCTCTCGTACAAAAATTAGTGCTATGGGGATTTTCAAAGCGACGCTAGAGGCCAGGGAGTAGACCCGACACCCCCCATAAATTGGGACATTTAATGCATGATATACACGGCATGTGGTAATTATTGGAGAAAACAAATATATGCCGCTGAAAAAAAGCCCGGTCTTATAAAAACTTTCAGCTATACTTTTGAATAATTCTGGAACTAAAAACGATAGAGAGACGCAGTTTGTACCTGCGTCATCCTGGCATGTCCCTAAATCAAATTTTAAAAATTTATGGCGGCTTCCAGACTTCTTTCATGCACAAAGAAAATCAAAAGAACAACGGGTCAATTTGACCCGAAATCATTGCTCAATCTAAACAAATTTAGCACCATTGGATTGACAATTTCAAGGGCTTTCCTCTCGTACAAAAATTAGTGCTATGGGGATTTTCAAAGCGACGCTAGAGGCCAGGGAGTAGACCCGACACCCCCCATAAATTTGGGATATTTAATGCATGATATACACGGCATGTGGTAATTATTGGAGAAAACAAATATATGCCGATGACAAAAAAACCCGGACTTATAAAAACTTTTAGCTATACTTTCGAATCATTCTGGAACTAAAAACGATAGAGAGACGCAGTTTGTACCTGCGTCATCCTGGCATGTCCCTAAATCAAATTTCAAAAATTTATGGCAGCTTCCAGACTTCTTCATACCGAAAATTAAAAGTAGGCGGCTGTGCTCCGAAACGAACTCAACAAGCCTTCTTACGGGATTTTTGTGCACGAAGAAAATCAAAAGTACAAAGGGTCAATTTGACCCGAAATCATTGCTCAATCTAAGCAAGTTTAGCACCATTGGATTGACAATTTCAAGGGCTTTCCACTTGTACAAAAATTAGTGCTATGGGGATTTTCAAAGCGACGCTAGAGGCCAGGGAGTAGACCCGACACCCCCCATAAATTTGGGACATTTAATGCATGATATACACGGCATGTGGTAATTATTGGAGAAAACAAATATATGCCGCTGAAAAAAAGCCCGGACTTATAAAAACTTTCAGCTATACTTTTGAATCATTCTGGAACTAAAAACGATAGAGAGACGCAGTTTGTACCTGCGTCATCCTGGCATGTCCCTAAATCAAATTTCAAAAATTTATGGCGGCTTCCAGACTTCTTCATACCGAAAATTAAAAGTAGGCGGCTGTGCTCCGAAACGAACTCAACAAGTCTCCCTACGGGATTTTTGTGCACAAAAAAAATCAAAAGTACAACGGGTAAATTTGACCCGAAATCATTGCTCAATCTAAACAAGTTTAGCATCATTGGATTGACAATTTCAAGGGCTTTCCTCTCGTACAAAAATTAGTGCTATGGGGATTTTCAAAGCGACGCTAGAGGCCAGGGAGTAGACCCGACACCCCCCATAAATTTGGGACATTTAATGCATGATATACACGGCATGTGGTAATTATTGGAGAAAACAAATATATGCGTTGAAAAAAAGCCCGGACTTATAAAAACTTTCAGCTATACTTTTGAATAATTCTGGAACTAAAAACGATAGAGAGACGCAGTTTGTACCTGCGTCATCCTGGTATGTCCCTAAATCAAATTTTAAAAATTTAGGGCGGCTTCCAGACTTCTTCATACCGAAAATTAAAAGTAGGCGGCTGTGCTCCGAAACGAACTCAACAAGCCTCCCTACGGGATTTTTGTGCACAAAGACAATCAAAAGTACAACGGGTAAATTTGACCCGAAATCATTGCTCAATCTAAACAAGTTTAGCACCATTGGATTGACAATTTCAAGGGCTTTCCTCTCGTACAAAAATTAGTGCTATGGGGATTTTCAAAGCGACGCTAGAGGCCACGGAGTAGACCCGACACCCCCATAAATTTGGGACATTTAATGCATGATATACACGGCATGTGGTAATTATTGGAGAAAACAAATATATGCGTTGAAAAAAAGCCCCGACTTATAAAAACTTTCAGCTATACTTTTGAATAATTCTGGAACTAAAAACGATAGAGAGACGCAGTTTGTACCTGCGTCATCCTGGCATGTCCCTAAATCAAATTCCAAAATTTTAGGGCGCCTTTCAGACTTCTTCATACCGAAAATTAAAAGTAGGCGGCTGTGCTCCGAAACGAACTCAACAAGTCTCCCTACTGGATTTTTGTGCACAAAAAAAATCAAAAGTACAACTGGTAAATTTGACCCGAAATCATTGCTCAATCTAAACAAGTTTAGCATCATTGGATTGACAATTTCAAGGGCTTTCCTCTCGTACAAAAATTAGTGCTATGGGTTTTTTTAAGCGACGCTAGAGGCCAGGGAGTAGACCCGACACCCCCATAAATTTGGGACATTTAATGCATGATATACACGGCATGTGGTAATTATTGGAGAAAACAAATATATGCGTTGAAAAAAAGCCCCGACTTATAAAAACTTTCAGCTATACTTTTGAATAATTCTGGAACTAAAAACGATAGAGAGACGCAGTTTGTACCTGCGTCATCCTGGTATGTCCCTAAATCAAATTTTAAAAATTTAGGGCGGCTTCCAGACTTCTTCATACCAAAAATTAAAAGTAGGCGGCTGTGCTCCGAAACGAACTCAACAAGCCTCCCTACGGGATTTTTGTGCACAAAGACAATCAAAAGTACAACGGGTAAATTTGACCCGAAATCATTGCTCAATCTAAACAAGTTTAGCACCATTGGATTGACAATTTCAAGGGCTTTCCTCTCGTACAAAAATTAGTGCTATGGGGATTTTCAAAGCGACGCTAGAGGCCACGGAGTAGACCCGACACCCCCATAAATTTGGGACATTTAATGCATGATATACACGGCATGTGGTAATTATTGGAGAAAACAAATATATGCGTTGAAAAAAAGCCCCGACTTATAAAAACTTTCAGCTATACTTTTGAATAATTCTGGAACTAAAAACGATAGAGAGACGCAGTTTGTACCTGCGTCATCCTGGCATGTCCCTAAATCAAATTCCAAAATTTTAGGGCGCCTTTCAGACTTCTTCATACCGAAAATTAAAAGTAGGCGGCTGTGCTCCGAAACGAACTCAACAAGTCTCCCTACTGGATTTTTGTGCACAAAAAAAATCAAAAGTACAACTGGTAAATTTGACCCGAAATCATTGCTCAATCTAAACAAGTTTAGCATCATTGGATTGACAATTTCAAGGGCTTTCCTCTCGTACAAAAATTAGTGCTATGGGTTTTTTTAAGCGACGCTAGAGGCCAGGGAGTAGACCCGACACCCCCATAAATTTGGGACATTTAATGCATGATATACACGGCATGTGGTAATTATTGGAGAAAACAAATATATGCGTTGAAAAAAAGCCCCGACTTATAAAAACTTTCAGCTATACTTTTGAATAATTCTGGAACTAAAAACGATAGAGAGACGCAGTTTGTACCTGCGTCATCCTGGCATGTCCCTAAATCAAATTCCAAAATTTTAGGGCGCCTTTCAGACTTCTTCATACCGAAAATTAAAAGTAGGCGGCTGTGCTCCGAAACGAACTCAACAAGTCTCCCTACTGGATTTTTGTGCACAAAAAAAATCAAAAGTACAACTGGTAAATTTGACCCGAAATCATTGCTCAATCTAAACAAGTTTAGCATCATTGGATTGACAATTTCAAGGGCTTTCCTCTCGTACAAAAATTAGTGCTATGGGTTTTTTTAAGCGACGCTAGAGGCCAGGGAGTAGACCCGACACCCCCATAAATTTGGGACATTTAATGCATGATATACACGGCATGTGGTAATTATTGGAGAAAACAAATATATGCGTTGAAAAAAAGCCCCGACTTATAAAAACTTTCAGCTATACTTTTGAATAATTCTGGAACTAAAAACGATAGAGAGACGCAGTTTGTACCTGCGTCATCCTGGCATGTCCCTAAATCAAATTCCAAAATTTTAGGGCGCCTTTCAGACTTCTTCATACCGAAAATTAAAAGTAGGCGGCTGTGCTCCGAAACGAACTCAACAAGTCTCCCTACTGGATTTTTGTGCACAAAAAAAATCAAAAGTACAACGGGTAAATTTGACCCGAAATCATTGCTCAATCTAAACAAGTTTAGCATCATTGGATTGACAGTTTCAAGGGCTTTCCTCTCGTACAAAAATTAGTGCTATGGGTTTTTTTAAGCGACGCTAGAGGCCAGGGAGTAGACCCGACACCCCCCATAAATTTGGGACATTTAATGCATGATATACACGGCATGTGGTAATTATTGGAGAAAACAAATATATGCGTTGAAAAATAGCCCGGACTTATAAAAACTTTCAGCTATACTTTTGAATAATTCTTGAACTAAAAACGATAGAGAGACGCAGTTTGTACCTGCGTCATCCTGGCATGTCCCTAAATCAAATTTAAAAAATTTAGCGCGGCTTCCAGACTTCTTCATACCGAAAATTAAAAGTAGGCGGCTGTGCTCCGAAACGAACTCAACAAGTCTCCCTACGGGATTTTTGTGCACAAAGACAATCAAAAGTACAACGGGTAAATTTGACCCGAAATCATTGCTCAATCTAAACAAGTTTTTATAAAAACTTTCAGCTATACTTTTGAATAATTCTGGAACTAAAAACAATAGAGAGACGCAGTTTGTACCTGCGTCATCCTGGTATGTCCCTAAATCAAATTTCAAAGTTTTAGAGCGGCTTCCAGACTTCTTCATACCGAAAATTAAAAGTATGCGGCTGTGCTCCGAAACGAACTCAAGTGCTATGGGGATTTTCAAAGCGACGCTAGAGGCCAGGGAGTAGACCCGACACCCCCCATAAATTTGGGATATTTAATGCATGATATACACGGCATGTGGTAATTATTGGAGAAAACAAATATAAGCCGCTGAAAAAAAGCCCGGACTTATAAAAACTTTCAGCTATACTTTTGAATAATTCTGGAACTAAAAACGATAGAGAGACGCAGTTTGTACCTGCGTCATCCTGGCATGTCCCTATAAATAAAATTTCAAAGTTTTAGAGCGGCTTCCAGACTTCTTCATACCGAAAATTAAAAGTAGGCGGCTGTGCTCCGAAACGAACTCAACAAGCCTCCCTATACGGGATTTTTGTGCACAAAAAAAATCAAAAGTACAACGGGTAAATTTGACCCGAAATCATTGCTCAATCTAAACAAGTTTAGCACCATTGGATTGACAATTTCAAGGTCTTTCCTCTCGTACAAAAATTAGTGCTATGGGGATTTTCAAAGCGACGCTAGAGGCCACGGAGTAGACCCGACACCCCCCATAAATTTGGGACATTTAATGCATGATATACACGGCATGTGGTAATTATTGGAGAAAACAAATATATGCGTTGAAAAAAAGCCCGGACTGATAAAAACTTTCAGCTATACTTTTGAATAATTCTGGAACTAAAAACGATAGAGATTTTCAAAGCGACGCTAGAGGCCAGGGAGTAGACCCGACACACCCCATAAATTTAGGACATTTAATGCATGAAACACACGGCATGTGGTGATTATGGGACAAAACAAATATGCCTTGACAAAAAAAGCCTGGACTTATAAAAACTTTCAGCTATGCTTTTGAATCATTCTGGAACTAAAAACGATAGAGAGACGCAGTTTGTACCTGCGTCATCCTGACATGTCCCTAAATTCAAATTTCAAAGTTTTAGAGCGGCTTCCAGACTTCTTCATACCGAAAATTAAAAGTAGGCGGCTGTGCTCCGAAACGAACTCAACAAGCCTCCCTATACGGGATTTTTGTGCACAAAGACAATCAAAAGTACAACGGGTAAATTTGACCCGAAATCATTGCTCAATCTAAACAAGTTTAGCACCATTGGATTGACAATTTCAAGGTCTTTCCTCTCGTACAAAAATTAGTGCTATGGGGATTTTCAAAGCGACGCTAGAGGCCACGGAGTAGGCCCGACACCCCCCATAAATTTGGGACATTTAATGCATGATATACACGGCATGTGGTAATTATTGGAGAAAACAAATATATGCGTTGAAAAAAAGCCCGGACTGATAAAAACTTTCAGCTATACTTTTGAATAATTCTGGAACTAAAAACGATAGAGAGACGCAGTTTGTACCTGCGTCATCCTGGCATGTCCCTAAATAAAATTTCAAAGTTTTAGAGCGGCTTCCAGACTTCTTCATACCGAAAATTAAAAGTAGGCGGCTGTGCTCCGAAACGAACTCAACAAGCCTCCCTATACGGGATTTTTGTGCACAAAGACAATCAAAAGTACAACGGGTAAATTTGACCCGAAATCATTGCTCAATCTAAACAAGTTTAGCACCATTGGATTGACAATTTCAAGGTCTTTCCTCTCGTACAAAAATTAGTGCTATGGGGATTTTCAAAGCGACGCTAGAGGCCACGGAGTAGACCCGACACCCCCCATAAATTTGGGACATTTAATGCATGATATACACGGCATGTGGTAATTATTGGAGAAAACAAATATATGCGTTGAAAAAAAGCCCGGACTGATAAAAACTTTCAGCTATACTTTTGAATAATTCTGGAACTAAAAACGATAGAGATTTTCAAAGCGACGCTAGAGGCCAGGGAGTAGACCCGACACACCCCATAAATTTAGGACATTTAATGCATGAAACACACGGCATGTGGTGATTATGGGACAAAACAAATATGCCTTGACAAAAAAAGCCTGGACTTATAAAAACTTTCAGCTATGCTTTTGAATCATTCTGGAACTAAAAACGATAGAGAGACGCAGTTTGTACCTGCGTCATCCTGACATGTCCCTAAATTCAAATTTCAAAGTTTTAGAGCGGCTTCCAGACTTCTTCATACCGAAAATTAAAAGTAGGCGGCTGTGCTCCGAAACGAACTCAACAAGCCTCCCTATACGGGATTTTTGTGCACAAAGACAATCAAAAGTACAACGGGTAAATTTGACCCGAAATCATTGCTCAATCTAAACAAGTTTAGCACTATTGGATTGACAATTTCAAGGTCTTTCCTCTCGTACAAAAATTAGTGCTATGAGGATTTTCAAAGCGACGCTAGAGGCCACGGAGTAGGCCCGACACCCCCCATAAATTTGGGACATTTAATGCATGATATACACGGCATGTGGTAATTATTGGAGAAAACAAATATATGCGTTGAAAAAAAGCCCGGACTGATAAAAACTTTCAGCTATACTTTTGAATAATTCTGGAACTAAAAACGATAGAGATTTTCAAAGCGACGCTAGAGGCCAGGGAGTAGACCCGACACACCCCATAAATTTAGGACATTTAATGCATGAAACACACGGCATGTGGTGATTATGGGACAAAACAAATATGCCTTGACAAAAAAAGCCTGGACTTATAAAAACTTTCAGCTATGCTTTTGAATCATTCTGGAACTAAAAACGATAGAGAGACGCAGTTTGTACCTGCGTCATCCTGACATGTCCCTAAATTCAAATTTCAAAGTTTTAGGGCGGCTTCCAGACTTCTTGATACCGAAAGTTACAAGTAGGCGGCTGTGCTCCGAAACGAACTCGTAGTTAATTCTACATTTAATTCTATATCTATGTCTCATTCAGGTTGTGTCACGTGCAAAACCTGAATAAGCACAGGTGCATGTCATGCCCATTTAAAGGCAGTGGACACTTTCTTTGGTAATTACTCATCGGATAGCCATTTTCAAGGTATTTCTTCTTGAACTAATTTTAATGATATGAAATTTATCTAAGCGGGGCCAGCAGCCAGGAAGTAGACCTATTATCACCCCAAAGTTGTATGCATGGGCTATACACAAAAAGCCGACGAATTGTTTTGTTGAATGGTTTTAAAATAAATCTGAGCCGAACTCTTCAATAACTCTGAAATTAAACATGCTAGAGACACGGAGTCATTGTACCTGACTCTACCTGGCATATCCCTGCATCCGAATTGTAAACGTTTTAGGGCGGCTTGGACAATAGTTCTTGATAGCGGAAAAAACAAGTAAGTGGGAATCAGAACTGTGCTCAACAGCCTCCCAAAAAGGATGTTTGTGCACAGAGCTGTTCAATAAAAGATTACAGATTTATTAAGGTCATTTCGACTCCAGACTAATGCCCAATCTCTACAAGTTCACCGCGTCATCGGTTGGCCATACGTACACCCGATTTTTTCCGGGACGAATTTTGTCGTTTTCCTTTGTACATATGCTAAGTTGAATGGTTGAAATGGAGTGATAACAATGCTGTACATTCTCTGTGATCAGACACAAGGGCTTGGCCACAAAACATCGGTATTTCTCATTCTTAAAAGGTACTGCGCCATCTATATAGGCAAAGGAATGTGAAACGTTTAACTCTAATCGGTACAATAGATTGCATAATGGCCAAAAGACTAAGCTCAGGACATACCGTATCTTCAAACCCAGTTTGAGTTTGAGTTATATTTACGTTGTGTTAATTATGATATCGCCATTCTTTGGCCTAATTCAAATGCTCTTCACACAAGCTACTTATTGAACCATAGGGAGGTTTATTGGGTTAGAGTCAAACCGAAGAATTGGCAAAATGTTTCCGTATGGCGCCACCACTTATTAATTCGAAATGAAATGATACAGTATGTAATTTACCTCAATGAGATCCCTTTTTGTAAAAATTAGTAAAAAAGTGGTGGCGCCATATGGAAAGTTATCCAAAGAATTTGCCCGCATTGCCACCTTGATGTTGAAACTGAAATTCTGTTTTTTGTTTTAAATTGCCCATTAAACAACGACCTTATGAATATTATGCTGGTTTACGTTTTTAATAAATACAAAGACTTTTAAATTCTTGGTAGGGACGATAGATGTGCGTTTTTTTATGGACACTCCTGATGAAGCTATAATTCATTGCGGTGCAAAGTATGTCTTTTTATTTATCGTTAAAAATAAATCAAACTGTGTGAACAAGGCTTTACCAATGTATGTTTTTTGTTATTAGTTAAAGGAATACGTTGCCTTGGATCAGTCGAGTTGGTCTTTGAAAAGCGTTTGTAACCGTTTTTTAATACATTTGATTAGAAATATATTTTAAAAGTAGAATATAATGATCCACACAAGTATCACTCGAAGTTGCGTGGTTTTCCTTTTACCTTATCGACAAACACGGCCAGCCATTTATGGGAGTCAAAATATTTTGCTTCCATAAATGGCCGACCGTGTTAGTTCGTCAAGTAAAAGTAAAACCACGCAATTTTGAGGCAAATGTGTGTGGATCATTGTATTCAACTTTTGAAACATCTTTCTAAACCATGCATTTTATAACAAACTGTTACACACGCTTTTCAAAGACGAACTCGGCCGATCCAAGGCAACGTGTTCCTTTCACACTCATTTCCTTACGACTTCTTCACTAATTGCTATTCATTATTACAATGTTACCCTCCCCGTTTCGGAATAAAACAAATACGATTAAAAACAATTAACTTAGAGTATATGGACAAGCGGGGGTACGGCTGACAACAGCTTACCACTTGCTGAGTTAGACACGTCCTGCCGTGTTCAGACGCTATCACTCGGCGCTCAAAATGGCAGCAAACTTCACTGTTTCAGCTCTCCTTCAGACGCATTTCCTGATCGTATATCCATGCATATTGTGCATCAGTCCATAGACAAGTTTTGGTGATCATTTCTACCTTCTTGTGGCGGATGCTAAGACCTTTGATGAAGCTGAACAGTATACTGTCAGAGTTTGTCACGCCTCGGCAGACCACTCCCAACTGGCGTATGAGCCAAGAGAAAAAATGGCGGTAAGAGGGTCTTGTGTAGAGATGCGTTATGGCCCCTTGTGGAACGACACGCCTTGCACCGGGTTGTTGAGATTCATGTGTTAATGACCTGAAAAATTTCAAGCATACTCTGCTTAATCAAGATGAGCACAACTCGTCAAAAGTCATCGGGGAAGTAAATGAAAATATAGACTTGAAAGAAATGTAACAATTGTACACGTTTGTAACCTGTGGGTGGGGGACAAAATTAAGAACTCGTTGTAAGTGCTGAAATTAAAGGCAAATTATTAATGAAGACAAGTAACTTATTCAAATTTAGTTTGTACTTAAAATAAAGCACTAATAGACTTAAGATATAAAATGGTGGCAATGCACACTTTGTAGTGGTTGTGCCAATGCGCAACCTTCTTTAGACCTGTAGTTGATTGCGCTTTACGCAAATGATGTCATGTGCATAAGGTCCATTACGGTACTCTGTTAATTATTTTGTATTATTTATGTTGTTAGTTTAAATTGTAAAATTACTTGTAAGGTTTGTAGTCTTTGCGTTTACTTGAGAATTAAATTTGTTGTAATTCTTTGTAATTTTATGATCTTTTTAAATGTTACTACTTTTAAGTATTAAAATATTAAACACATCTGGTAATATTTGTATTGTTTATTTTTGTACTGGAAATAAACCTTAATTTAACATACACCAACTGACATGTCTTTATTCTATCTTTCTTCTTTTGACTCTTGCTAAGGTCAAAGGTCATAGGGTTCATCTCTTTTTTTTTTATTCGACCTTTCCATTCTAAGGTTTAAATATTAGTTCCGAGCAAATTTTTTTAGGAGCCGCCGTAGCGCAGCGGGCTAGCTCACAGCCCCAGGAATCCTGGAGCTGTGAGCAGGGTGGGTTCAAATCCTTCCGGGGACCCTTTTACCATTAAAAAACAAACTTTTTTTTACAATTCTGATAAAAAATGTGCAGGGTTTGAACCTGGGACCTTCCACTCTGTAAGCACTCTCTCTCACTGCTGTGCTACTGAGCTAGCTGTTATAAAAATCTAACGGCTTTTGGAGTGATGAAGTTAAAAATGGCTGACTTGGGGAAAATATTTCAGAAATTATTTTCCCTGGCTCAACCCTTGGATTTCTAGCTGATCTGAGAGTTGACCAAGGGCATACCAAGGGCCTTGGAGCTTGGCTGGAGGAGTAAAATTTCTAAGTGATGAGGATTAGGATGAGGACTTGGGGTGATGGTAGGAGAGTGGGATGGGCTGGTTTGGATGGAGGCTTGGGTGGGTGATGGTAGGAGTAATGGGGTGGGCTGTTTGAGATGAGGTGGTTGAGGGTGAGTGTTGTGTTGGGATGAGACGGGCATGATAAAGCTTGCGAGGACTAGGGGGTGTACGTTGGGATGAGATGGTTTGTATCCGAGGGAGGGGGGTGGTATCCATTAAAGTGGTGACTCTATTCTTAGATATAATTTGACGGTAGGGGTTTTTCGTATTAAAGGTGTGGTATGATACTTTTTTGGTAATGTATTTAATGGGGTGGAACTATTTCTATTAAAGTGGTTATTCTTATAACCTATTATACACGTCAACTTATTACACACGTCATCACGCGATTTATTTTATTAGATACTTTTCTTGAAACTAATCGGGCATTTAAACAATCACAGTGTTACTATTTTAATTGTTGATTTTCTTTTATTTCACCAGGATGTACAAACAAGGGCATCGATTTGGTCTTTGTAGTTGACGGTTCTGGAAGTGTTGGATCAAGTGATTTCGAGACGTCCAAGCAATTTGTAAATGACGTTGTCGATTCATTTGAGATTGGTAGCGATCGCACACGCGTTGGAGTCATTCAGTATTCCTCCTCTGTTAACATCTAGTTTCACTTGAACCAATACAAGGATAAAAGTTCAATTCAGCAGGCGATTATGAATATAGCTTACTTGGGTGGAGGTACTAATACGGAGGGGGCTTTGAATGTCATGGTAGATGAAGGTTTCAAAGTTACAAACGGAGCCAGGGAGCTTGGTATCCCTCGGGTGGCAGTTGTTCTAACAGATGGTCAATCACAAGGAGCTGACCGTGTCCGTGTGCCAGCAGACAGAGCCCGCGAAGAAGACATTACCATCTTTGCCATCGGTGTGACGGCAAACATAAATCAGGCTGAGCTGAACGCTATTGCAAACAAACCGAACGACACCTATGTGTTTGAAGTTAGCAATTTTTGATGCTATCGCAACAATCGGTGCTACACTCCAAAGTATTTACCATGAATGTTTGGTTTACTATAGGCAGTTGACACTATCGGTAATTACTCAAAATAATTATTAGCATAAAACCTTTCTTGGTGACGAATAATGGGGAGAGGTTGATGGTATAAAACATTGTGAGAAACGGCTCCCTCTGAAACGCCATAGTCTTCGAGAAAGAAGTAATTTTCCACGAATTTGATTTCAAGACCTCAAGTTTAGAACTTGAGGTCTCGAAATCAACCATCTAAACGCACACAACTTCGTGTGACAAGGGTGTTTTTTTCTTTCATTATTATCTCGCAAGTTCGATGACCAGATAACAGGTTTGTTATTTTATGGATATGTTGAGATACACCAACTGTGCAGGCTAGTCTTTGACAACTACCAATAGTGTCCACTGCCTTTAAAGGAACATTACATATTTTTTTGCTAACAAGTAATCCACCATATTTAAATAAAAAAACTGAAGAAGTTTCCGATCGATCAGCCATCTGGTGGGTCACGAGAACATAGTGAAAAACGATCATGGTGCTGGGGCGCATACAGCTGCCACAGCCAGGAACACCGGGGCGAACCCCTTCTCTTTTCGATAAAAAGATGTGACCAACGGTTTTACGTCCCATCCAAAGGACGAAGCAATGAGTAAATGTCTTGCTTAATTAAGGACAAAAGTGTCACGGTTGGGATTCGAGCCCCCACGTTCTTGGCACACCGTTTTCCACGCTCCCTCTACGACACACAATTACTTCACTTGATGTTGAACCCACACCCCGATGACCTAACCACTAGAACTTTAATCGGACGCTCTAAACAACTCGACCATGCAACCCTTTATTATTATTTTTAAATAGTCTTCAATGCTTAAGATTTGTTTGGGTTTTCAGAATCTGCTGAGCTGCCTCCACTCGCCGAGCTCAACGGAACAATCGGAGAAAACCAAGCACAGAACTTCGTCCAAGACATACCTCCAGAAGGTATTACCATTATTCTCCGAACAGCTAATGGTACCGTAGTCATGTATGGATCCACAACCCTCGAATTGCCCAACTCGGCCCTCAACGATTTCATACTGACAGCCATCGAAGGACAAGGCCCCGTAGAGATCTTCATTGGAGACTTCATTTGGTAGTTTGCTCGGCCGTAGACGACGTCAGGTATGACTTTGTAACCTTTCAACTGAAAATGTTTTCAAAGACCAGTATACTCACTTGGTGTTTCCGAACCAAAAATTTAACAGATTTGTAAAAATTTGGACTCAATTGGTCATCGAATTTGCAAAAGAAAAATGTAAGAAAAACACCCTTGTTGCATTAATACTTTGTGTGCTTTCGGATGCATAATAAAAGGCTTCAGCTGAATTGTTTTATTATTAATTTTTGATTGAGAAATTATCTTTTCTCAAAAAATACTTCACTTCAGAGAGAACCGTAAACAAAAATGCTCGATACAAAATATGTTTTTTTTTTTTTTTTTTTTTTTTTTTCAGGTGCCTAATCAGAACGACACGAAAGCGAACAATGAAACAATCGACAAACTGTATATCAGCATCAAGGGAAAGCAAGCAACCAATGTCTTCTCATTGGTTACAGCCGAGGGTGACGTCACCAAACCAGAAGCCACCGAACCGGGAACCACCCAACCGGAAACTACCGAACCAGAAGGCACCCAACCCGACACCACCAAACCTGACAATGGCGTTGGCATAGTCACTCCGACAGTGCCATACATTGCTCTGATCATCCTGAATGCATTTATTACTGCTCGTTTGGCAATTGAACTTTAAATCTAAACTAATTCGACCTTTATCACGCTGCCACTATCTTGTTCATGTTCCCTGTATCCAACAACAGTAACTGTTGCTAATATTTAGGAACCAGACTAATTCTCCTTCCAGCCTCAGTTTGCTTCAGTGATTTGAATGGGAGAAAATCAAGATGGCCGCATTATGATAAAGGTCTATAAAGTATTGCGCACCTCAAAGTAGGAAGTCCTCATGCATTAAGTCAAAGAGAGGCTATAGTTTATGGACACACTCCGCGCAACAACTTTATTGCACATTTATAGACAATCAGTTGATAGGCTTTGTTGTTTGCTGTGTTTTTAGTTGATAGGTTTTGTTGTTTGCTGTGATTTTTTCTCTTTCATCATTTCGTCTGCAACACTGACGGCGTGATGACGTCACGTGATGAAGCCTACACAGTTTCTAGAGTGTGCTAAATAGATAGATTGAAAGATCGATAAAGGAGTTCCTCAAAATAGTCATCACAACATATAAACTGAAATACAGCTATGATACAACATTGTTTTTAAGATAAAAGATCATCATTTAAAGTCAACAATGAATAACAAAGTACTAGCGAAAATTGAAACATTAAGCAAAATGCAAACACACACCTATGGCAAAGACACACACCTCACCAGCACCCACCCAGAAAAGAACAAAAAACGCACGCCGTACCCAGTCTCACAAAAAGACATTATTATTCTAATATTCAGCAACACTCACAAAACCAATTCATGCAAACGCAAAAGAGCATTATAAAAAGTGTGGAGGGAGTTTGAGTGTTAAATTCAAGTACCCCCCGTATTTCCAGAGGCCGCAGAAATAACGTTTGTCTCATGTGACTACAATAAAAGACACGACCAAATTTGGTTTTGTTGGGGGGGGGGGGGCTGAAATGACTAGTTTTTTAGAGGGGTGTGGTATTATTTACAAAGTAAATAATACTAACAGGAATGACTGTTTTTAATTTTAAGACATGTTTATATTTTCAGTAATTAAAAACTATTTTAAAGAGGTGTCGGTAGGAAACTATATTGTTTGGTATTAAGTAGACTATGGTTTGGGGTTCAAGTTCAACATACCAAATTCCAAGTGTGGGACTGGGGACAAAACGAAGTCCACATGTTGGGTGCGTTGCTTAGCTTCCCTGGGTCAACCCGCCCGGTGTGTGGTGGGGTTTTTTCCAGGACGAACGTGGGTAATTATCTGCACACGTTCGTCCTGGGGAAAAAAACCGCCACACACCGGGGTCGACCCAGGGAAGCTAAACGAACGCACCCATAAATTATGATTATGTAGGGACTTGAAACACTATGTCGACTAACAATCGTCCACACACAGCTCTATGTTGCATCCACTTTATTATATTTGGACATTCCTTGCTTCTGTAAGGAAAATCAGATTCTTCAACACTGGGTGCGTTCGTTTAGCTTCCCTGGGTCGACCCCGGTCTGCCCCGGTACATTCGAATAGCTTTGACGGGGCTCACCCGGGTCAGCCCTCAGTGCCCTGCTTGTGGAGTGGGTCACTTGGGGCTGACCTGAGGTGCATGCCGTCTCCACGAGAGGGCGAGTGTGATCGTTCGGGGTCGACCCAGGGAAGCTTATCGAACGCACCATATGTAACAACAATTGTGTGGAGTGTGGAAGTGTGGAAGTCCACATAGTGTTTCAAGTCAACACACTGTGCGGGCTTCTTTTGTTCTCTCTGGCGCACGCGCACTTTTACATTGTTTGACATCAAAGAGATCTATTATCAATGACCTCATTTTAATTTGACCAATTAGAGTCCGTTTGGAGTGGTTGTCATGTGCTCATTTAATGCATAATTTTTAGGCAAAATACATTAAACGAATAATTATCATAAATAGCATGGAGATATATTTTTCACTGTGTTACTACAGAAAATTATCACTAAAAACAAGAAACAAAACAAAACCCAAAAGACAGCCTTTTATAAATATAACCATATCCTTGAGAAATGTCTTGTTTAAAATAAAATTCAGATGGAACTCTCACCAAGTTGATACAAAAACCAGTAGAAATACTAAGAAAATATCAAATAATGTATGCAAAATATGAAAGTGTTACGCAGAATTGTTGTATAGTAAAATAAAAAGAATTACAGTGCCTATGCTACAATAGAAAAAGTGTATTGCTTCTATTAATATTGGAGACCGCCGAGCTGTGCTAAGCAGCTAAAAGTGTAACGAAACTAACCATGGAATTGCCCATAAGCTTTGTTAATTCTACCATCATTATCTTCAAACCGTTTAAGTTTTATGTTATTATAGCTTATAAGTCTTGTGTAAATCTGTGGACATGTTTTGTGTCGTACAAAAACTACCAAAACCTTTAAAACTTGTTGTCGGCATTTGTTGTCAGGCGTATTGTCAGTTATCGTTACTATGTGCAATGGTTTTGGGTTTATATTCAGGTGGGTTTTTTCAGGGATGTGATTGGCTGTTGAAAAAAAAGGAGTTGTTTTGAGGATGGGGGTTTAAAAAAAAACTATTTCCGATTTAAAACGGACAAATCAAATCCCTGTTTTTCCGAATTCCGCTTGTAAAGTTGTAGCCGTCGATAAAGGTTTAGCTTCACCGAAGTTCATGCGCTCTGTATATATCCTATAGAGGGTTTGTTTATCTTTTATTTGAATAAAAAACCTTGTCATAACTTTCTTTGAAAATAAGTTCGGAGTGACGCGATTGACTAGGTACAATGTTCGTCATACCTATAGCCGTAGGCCATGTCAGACAACTGGCAACCAAGGCCCACCGTCAATGAAACTTGGCCCCTTTCCTGCGACAATCTCTAACAAGAGAACACAAAAATTCACATTTATTTGAATGGTCGCATATATTTTTTTGAGATCGTTAGATAAAGTTTGGGAAATGACTCATGATTTGCCAGTATGCACTGCATTTGGTTGCTTCATGTTGCCGTGTAAAAAGTTGCCTCATGTGACAAGGAATTCAACAGCAAACAGAGAATCTAGTGACATGGAAAAGCCGCTCCCGTTAATACATACCGGCTAAAAGTGCATGGTCACTCTAAACAATAATTCAATTCAAAGTTCTATAACTTTTTCTGTGACGTCACTCAATTGATGAAAAAGTAGATTATTTTGACGAATTTACAGTCAATTAATTGTATATACGGGATCTACAGTTGAGTGTACAAAGTGATAGTTCAACTTGAAAATGAATCTTTCCCCAAATAACACGATGTGAAAAAAATCAGCTGTAAACATTTATTTCAATGTCCAAAAGCATTTACCAGTTAATCAAATTAATTTAGTAAAAGACGTAGTCCTAAGTTAGGACAAATAACTCGTCCTAAACTCGAGATAAGACTAATCTAACCCTGTTTTTGAAATCCCACCCGGAGCCTTGCACGTAGATTGGGTTTTCAGTCCGGACTTTGATCGCGTTGGTTTTCCCCTTTGGGCATAAATATGGGTTGTTTCTATAAAAATGATTGATGTATTCTCGTTTTATATTCATCCTGTCATTGGCGCTAACTGTGTCAATTAATGCGATACATCGAACCAGGACTGGAACTACAAACAAAAATTAGCATATCAATGCATCTGGCAAAGATCCCGAACCCGGAACCAGACGTGTTTTTTTTCTTGAAACCACAGCAAAGACCACAAAGTGTGTTCGTGTACATAAGCACAACTATCCAACCAACGGGCCCCAAATCGACAACTGCGCCATCAGGGGTATTTAATCAAGAGTTGCAATAGTTTTGTCATCACTAATTTTGGAAGCCTCCTGATTAACGAAACCGCACTAAAGAACAGTCTTCAACTAACCATGGGGATAGGCTTGATAAAAGGTGGGTCTTTTGGCAAACAAACAAATTAATCTGCCTTTTTATTTTTCCAGTTCCCTCCTTTTGATTAACTTATTGAAACGATGATTGTTTGTATCATTCATTATGTTCTGTATAGCTTTTAGTGACTTTTAAAGCCAGTGGACACTATTGGTAATTTTCAAAGACCACTCTTCTCACTTGCTGTATCTCAACATAATATGCATAAAATAACAAACCTGTGAAAATTTGAGCTCGATTGGTCGTCGGAGTTGCGAGATAACTATGAAAGAAACAAAAACATCCTTGTCACACGAAGTTGTGTGCTTTCAGATGCTTGATTTCGGGACCTCAAATTCTAAACTTGAGGTCTCGAAATCAAATTCGTGGAAAATTACTTCTTTCTCGAAAACTACTCCACTTCAGAGGGAGCCATTTCTCACAATGTTTTATACTACCAACCTCTCCCCATTACTCGTTACCAAGTAAGGTGTTATGCTAATAATTATTTTGAGTAATTACCAATAGTGTCCACTACCTTTAACATGAGGGCATAAGTAAGGCTCCAAATTCGCTTGACACACATGTTTCTCCTGAAGACAGGCAGAGTATACTGTTCGAAACATCGATACCACGCCGGCACTTTTCAAAGCCAACACGCATACAAAAGAGATTTACACATTGTTGTACCCGCAAGTTTACTATTTTATAGGTTCTTCATATTATGTTTCTGAGTAAAGAACTACTTTCAAAGCATTCTCTGTTTGAAGTGCTTGTCTGCAAAGTTGCTGAAATTGAACCAATCACTTCAGCTCACCTATATGTTTCTTAATACAGAATTTATCTCAAAGCATTCTGAACATAGTTGTCGCCAAACTCGCTTAGATCGAACCAGTCTCTTCACCAGACCTACATGCTTCTTACCACAGATTTAATCTTAAAGCATTCTGAGTTTGACCAAATTTTGTCTTCAAACTTGCTAACATTAAACCAGTCGCTTCAGCTCACCCATGTTTCTTACTACAAAGTCGCTGAGAATCAGTAGTTTAACCACATACCATGTTACTTACGACACAGAATTAATTTGAAAAATTGTTTTCAAACCTGCTGAGATTTAACCAATAGCTTCAGCACACCTATTTTATTAATACACTAAAATAATCTCAAAGCATTCTGATATATATATATATTTAAATTGGCTTGCAACTTTCTGACATTAAAACAGTCGCTTGAGCACACCTATATTGCTGTTAAAGCCTTGAGCGTCACTGATAACGGATGCGCGTTATATAACAAGCAACTATTATCTTAAAATAAAAAATATTTTGATCGTGTTTCTAAACTGTTTTGCAGTTGCCCTATTGGCATCTTTGATAGTCGCTTGCTTCAAGCAATCATCACTGGCTGGTACGGACAACACCATCCTCCCAGATGCCTTTGGTCCCGATGTCGTGGATGCCACCATCGGCAAGATAGCAATAGTTGAACAGGCCAGCCTACTCAAACCGCAGGACAGGATTCTGATTCGCATAGCATGGGTAGAAACGCAGTTCGGCACTGCACAGCTCACTCACCCTAACTACTACGGTGGGATATGGCGTGTCGATCGTGCTATGTTTGATGTTACTGTGGGCATGTTCAACATGGACAGATACAGTGATATATTTGAGGCGATTTCAACTCACCTGGGGATAATCTGGGTCCAGTCTACTTGGGAACACTGCCGCCAACCTTTGTACTCCGGTCTTGCTGCTCGTCTATTTCTTCACAACGCCAACCCGATCATCCCACCGGTAAGTTGCATTGATATCGTGGCTATCAAAGGGTGTACGTTTGGTATCTCTCCCTGAATAAATGACAATAAAAACTTATTTCTTATAACATAAGTCTCATGAATTGTGTACCCAGTGCATGGTGGTAGAGTTTAAAGGGGGTGCTATATTTGCTGTCATTTATTTCTGATATATGTATTGAACATCAATAAAATGTGTTTAGTTTTTCCCCCGACATATCTCACTTGCGTAATTAGCGAATAAGTCATGCCCCCCCCCCTTTTGTGGATTGTTACCGCCCCCCTACCATCGACGTCACGTCGGGAATTCAAACATATCGTCGGCAAGAAGAGTCTGGTCCCTAACTACACGCGCCTAGGTACCAGGCCACACAGTGCACACCTCTCTATATGCACAGCCAGGGGGCCCGACGGCTCGGGTTACCGTCATGATGTCACGTTTATGCAAATGAAGGCTCCCTTTTAGGGGCGGGGTGGGTTCCCCTAGTCTCTTAAAAAACATTTTAAAAATACTTGCGCATTTAATAAAAAATATAAAAAAACATTTCAGGTTTAAAAAGTCATGTTTAATCGTTTAAATTATTTAAAAAAACACTTCAGCCACTATTTAAAGCAAGACAGTCCTCCGCCGTGAGCGATTGGCAAAGCTTAGTGTACCAATTCCTTTTGTAGTTGCGGGGACGGTAGTTGGTTGGGTTTTTTGTTGGGGTGTGTGTGTGGTTGGTTTTTTACAGGTTTTGTTTTGCCCGTCTCGCTTTGATCTTTATATTTTATATGATGATGTATTGAAATATGCATTGTTTTATGATTTCATTAATGTCTCATAAATATTAATTTGGAACAACAAGCAATTTTTTTTTAGAACCAACACAACTCGAAAGAAATTGATTGTGCATTGTTAAGATGATCAGAGCATACTGATCAAAACTGTGATTTGTCAACCATCAGCCCCAATTCCTTAGAGCTACTAAGCACACACATTTGCTTTGCATGAAATTTCTTCCTTACCAACCAAATTTCCGTTTGTTGTTTATTATTGCTTGTTACTTGTATTCAGCTGTTTGCTTATCCTGAAAATGACGTGGAAATTTGGTAGGTTTTCCTGTTTTTATCAAGGAAGAAACATCATGCTAAGCAAATTTTTGTGCTGAGCAGCTCTATGAAATTGTGAAAATAGTTCTTTTCACAGATCCAACACTCAAAAAGAGATTTACAAGTGATTTCTTTTGCTGTTTTTTCTAACTCTGTTACTACAGGGCTGGTCTGTGGAGCAACAAGCAATTTATTGGCGAGACAACTACCCACACGATCCTCCTACTGGTAATGTGACGTATTTTTCCGTAAGAGTCGCAGAATTACCAGGTAGGTTAATTACAACTGTAACAAGAGGGCGTTTTTGTTTTTGTTTTTTTCAAGGGGGTGATGATTTAAGAGGGCGATATATTTTTTTTTTTTCTTGTTCTTTTAGCAGAGGTGGCACTCTTTAGAATAAAATAATAAAACTTACAACAACTAAATCACAACTCTTATGTACATGACTCTCTGCAATGCATGTAAACCTCTCCCAACTGGCATTAGTGGAGATATCAAGTCCAAGGGGGCGAAGACTGATTTCATTTCAAAACATCTTTCCAGAGATAAAAATAAAACTTGCCTATCTGAGATTTTTGCGAGCTTCGCTGGTAAGTAAAGTTAAATGTACATTAGGCTGGTTATACATAACCTATTATACACGTCAACTTATTACACACGTCATCACGCGATTTATTTTATTAGATACTTTTCTTGAAACTAATCGGGCATTTAAACAATCACAGTGTTACTATTTTAATTGTTGATTTTCTTTTATTTCACCAGGATGTACAAACAAGGGCATCGATTTGGTCTTTGTAGTTGACGGTTCTGGAAGTGTTGGATCAAGTAATTTCGAGACGTCCAAGCAATTTGTAAATGACGTTGTCGATTCATTTGAGATTGGTAGCGATCGCACACGCGTTGGAGTCATTCAGTATTCCTCCTCTGTTAACATCGAGTTTCACTTGAACCAATACACGGATAAAAGTTCACTTCAACAGGCGATTAGTAGTATAAATTACATAGGTGGAGGTACTAATACGGAGGAGGCTTTGAATGTCATGGTAGATGAAGGTTTCAAAGTTACAAACGGAGCCAGGGAGCTTGGTATTCCACGGGTGGCAGTTGTTCTAACAGATGGTCAATCACAAGGAGCTGACCGTGTCCGTGTGCCAGCAGACAGAGCCCGCGAAGAGGACATTACCATCTTTGCCATCGGTGTAACGGCAAACATAAATCAGGCTGAGCTGAACGCTATTGCAAACAAACCGAACGATACCTACGTGTTTGAGGTTAGCAATTTTGATGCTATCGCAACAATCGGTGCTACACTCCAAGATACCGCATGTGATCGTAAGTATTTACCATGAATGTTTGGTCTATTAAAGGCAGTTGACACTATCGGTAATTACTCAAAATAATTATTAGCATAAAACTTTTCTTGGTGACGAGTAATGTGGAGAGGTTGATGGTATAAAACATTGTGAGAAACGGCTCCCTCTGAAATGCCATAGTTTTCGAGAAAGAAGTAATTTTCCACGAATTTGATTTCGAGACCTCAGATTTAGAACTTGAGGTCTCGAAATCAACCATCTAAACGCACACAACTTCGTGTGACAAGGGTGTTTTTTCTTTCATTATTATCTCGCAAGTTCGATGACCAATTGAGCCCAAATTTTTACAGGTTTGTTATTGTATGCATATGTGGAGAAACACCAACTGTGCAGGCTAGTCTTTGACAACTACCAACAGTGTCCACTGCCTTTAAAGGAACATTACATATTTCTTTGCTAACAAGTAATCCACCAGATTTACATAAAAAAACTGAAGAAGTTTGCGATCGATCAGCCATCTGATGGGTCACGAGAACATAGTAAAAAACGATCGCGGTGCTGGGGCGCATACAGCTGCCACAGCCAGGAACACCGGGGCGAACCCCTTCTCTTTTCGATAAAAAGATGTGTCCAACGGTTTTACGTCCCATCCAAAGGACGAAGCAATGAGTAAATGTCTTGCTTAATTAAGGACAAAATTGTCACGGTTGGGATTCGAGCCCCCACGTTCTTGGCACACCGTTTTCCACGCTCCCTCTACGACACACAATTACTTCACTTGATGTTGAACCCACACCCCGATGACCTAACCACTAGAACTTTAATCGGACGCTCTAAACAGCTCGACCATGAAACCCTTTTTTATTTTTTTTAAATAGTATTCAATGCTTAAGATTTGTTTGGGTTTTCAGAATCTGCAGAGCTGCCTCCACTCGCCGAGCTCAACGGTACAATCGGAGAAAACCAAGCACAGAACTTCGTTCAAGACATACCTCCAGAAGGTATTACCATTATTCTCCGAACAGCTAATGGTACCGTAGTCATGTATGGATCCACAACCCTCGAATTGCCCAACTCGGCCCTCAACGATTTCATACTGACAGCCATCGAAGGACAAGGCCCCGTGGAGATCTTCATTGGAGAAGGCTTCTTTGGTAGTTTGCTCGGCCGTAGACGACGTCAGGTATGACTTTGTAACCTTTCAACTGAAAATGTTTTCAAAGACCAGTATACTCACTTGGTGTTTTGTTTCCGAACCAAATATTTAACAGATTTGTACAAATTTGGACTCAATTGGTCATCGAATTTGCAAAAGAAAAATGTAAGAAAAACATCCTTGTTGCATTAATACTTTGTGTGCTTTTGGATGCATAATAAAAGGCTTCAGCTGAATTGTTTTATTATTAATTTTTGATTGAGAAATTATCTTTTCTCAAAAAATACTTCACTTCAGAGAGAACCGTAAACAAAAATGCTCGATACAAAATATGTTTTTTTTTTTTTTTTTTTTTTTTTTTTTTTCAGGTGCCTAATCAGAACGACACGAAAGCGAACAATGAAACAATCGGCAAACTGTATATCAGCATCAAGGGAAAGCAAGCAACCAATGTCTTCTCATTGGTTACAGCCGAGGGTGACGTCACCAAACCAGAAGCCACCGAACCGGGAACCACCCAACCGGAAACTACCGAACCAGAAGGCACCCAACCCGACACCACCAAACCTGACAATGGCGTTGGCATAGTCACTACGACAGTGCCATACATTGCTCTGATCATCCTGAATGCATTTATTACTGCTCGTTTGGCAATTGCACTTTAAATCTAAACTAATTCGAGCTTTATCACGCTGCCACTATCTTGTTCATGTTTTAAAGTTAAAAGATCATCATTTAAAGTCAACAATGAATAACAAAGTACTAGCGAAAATTTAAACAATAAGCAAAATGCAAACACACACCTATGGCAAAGACACACACCTCACCAGCACCCACCCAGAAAAGAACAAAAAACGCACGCCGTACCCAGTCTCACAAAATACATTATTATTCCAATATTCAGCAACACTCACAAAACAAATTCAAGCAAACGCAAAAGAGCATTATAAAAAGTGTGGAGGGAGTTTGAGTGTTAAATTCAAGTACCCCCAGTATTTCCAGAGGCCGCAGAAATAACGTTTGTCTCATGTGACTACAATAAAAGACACGACCAAATTTGGTTTTGTTGGGGGGCTGAAATGACTAGTTTTTTAGAGGGGTGTGGTATTATTTACAAAGTAAATAATACTAAAAGGTATTACTGTTTTTAATTTTAAGACATGTTTATATTTTCAGTAATTAAAAACTATTTTAAAGAGGTGTCGGTAGGAAATTATATTGTTTGGTATTAAGTAGACTATGGTTTGGGGTTCAAGTTCAACATACCAAGTTCCAAGTGTGGGACTGGGGACAAAACGAAGTCCACATATTGGGCGTTCGTTTAGCTTCCCTGTGTCAACCCGCCCGGTGTGTGGTGGGGTTTTTTTCCAGGACGAACGTGGGTAAATATCTGCACACGTTCGTCCTGGGGAAAAAAACCGCCACACACCGGGGTCGACCCAGGGAAGCTAAACAAACGCACCCATATGATTATGTAGGGACTTGAAACACTATGTCGACTAACAATCGTCCACACACAGCTCTATGTTGCATCCACTTTATTATATGTGGGCATTTCTTGCTTCTGTAAGGAAAATCAGATTCTTCAACACTGGGTGCGTTCGTTTAGCTTCCCTGGGTCGACCCCGGTCTGCCCCGGTACATTCGAATAGCTTTGACGGGGCTCACCCGGGTCAGCCCTCAGTGCCCTGCTTGTGGAGTGGGTCACTTGGGGCTGACCTGAGGTGCATGCCGTCTCCACGAGAGGGCGAGTGTGATCGTTCGGGGTCGACCCAGGGAAGCTTATCGAACGCACCATATGTAACAACAATTGTGTGGAGTGTGGAAGTGTGGAAGTACACATAGTGTTTCAAGTCAACACTGTGCGGGCTTCTTTTTGTTCTCTCTCTCTCGCTCAGCATAATAAGTATTGTAAGGTGAAGGAAACGAAGTTTGTAGTATTTTAGATTATACTGTTATTAGCAACAATGTAACTCCTATAACCAGCTCCTGATGAAATCCAAGTCTCATAACTTCACCTCAAAGATAGAGCAAAGTAACACTAAACAGCTGTTCCATGCCCAGTTCGTAAACAAACTCACTGCACCAACGTCACATCAAGCCCTCCCTGACAGTGAATCCAATCAACAGTTGGCTTATGACTTTGGAAAGTTCAAGGTATTGTGTCTTCATTAGGATGATATCCTCTTCCTATACGGATAATGTGTCATCATGCAACTCTTCGTTCATTGACTTTGATCCGGTATCAGAGGATGAAGTCCGTAAAACTATCCTAATAGAGAGTCCTCCCAAGTCCTGCAGCCTTGACCCGATAACCACCACTCTACTCAAGGAATGCATCAACGAACTTGTTCCATTTATTACAAAACTTGTCAACCAATCACTAACTACTGGTATTGTTCCAAAGGCTTTTAAAATATCCCATGTTGGACCTGTATTGAAGAAACCTAGTCTGGATCGAAATGAACTAAAAAATTGTCGTCAAATTGCAATTCTGTTGTTTGTTGCGAAAGTTATGGAACGAATTGTTTCAAACCAGCTTCGACTGTATCTTGAGGAAAATTGCTTGAGCACAGTCAGCTTACAGACGTTTCCACTCAACCAGAGACTGCACTGCTTAAAGTATATAATGATCTCCTACTGGCTGTTGACAAGGGTCAAGAGGCCATTTTAGTAATGCTAGACTATATTCGGCAGCGTTCGATACTATTAATCATATCACTCTAGTTGAGCGCTTTTACCACAGGTTTGGAATTGGCGGTACTGCATCGAAATGGTGTAAAGGCAGTGGACACTATTGGTAATTACTCAAAATAAGTATTATCATAAAACCTTACTTGATTACGTGTAATGGGGAGAGATTGATAGTATAACACATTGTGAGAAACGGCTCCCTCTGAAGTAATGTAGTTTTTGAGAAAGAAGTAATTTTCCACGAATTTGATTTCGAGACCTCAGATTTAGGATTTGAGGTCTCGAAAATTTCGAAATCAAGCATCTGAAAGCATACAACACCGTGTGACAAGGGTGTTTTTTTTTCTTCATTATTATCTCGCAACTTCGACGACCAATTGAGCTCAAATGTTCACAGGATTGTCATTTTATGCATTTATATGCCAAATTACCAATTACCAATAGTGTCCAAATGAACAAAAATTGCGGAAATCGGCAACTTCATTCCTAATTAAACTACAAAATTAAGCCAAGAAAAGCCATTGAAAACTACCGATGTTATAGAGACCTTGGTGTAAAATATTCCGACCGTTTTTACCCAGATGGCCGTTCGACCTCAAACCTCTACGGGTTTGTCAGTTTAATGTATTTTTTTGCCGTGTGAAAAGGGCTTTATTTGCACTAGTACTTCTTAGGTAAAAGTAGCAGGTATAATTATTGTCGTAGGTCCAGATCTCCGATAAAATGTAGCAATGTTGGACAAGACTTTAAAAGGGACCCTGGACACTCCAAAAAATTGGACACACACGAGGTACATTTTGTAAAATTTTACAACCATGCTACAATTTAGCAAGGGAGCCTTGATTAAATTGCTCTCGTGTGAAAGGGGCTTAATTGTCTGCAAAGAATGTTCCAACGTCCAAAGTTTGTTTGTTTATATGATTTCCCGTCAAGCCGGAACTGGACAAACTTCCCGGTTTGCCGGGGACATAAACACCAAGTTTGCAACAGCCAATCTCTCTCATACAAATATCGGCTTAACGTCTATGGATATGATTTGAACAATTCAATATACTACAATACTTATTCTAGTCATTGTGAAATCAGCGGTTAGATTGGTAGGATTCGAACCCATAACTTTTTGATCGAAAGTCCTGCAGTCTAATACTGAACCAAGATCTCACAAATGACAGGTTTTATACTTTTTTAACCTTGACAGCCCCGGCTGTCCAACTTGTAATCATTGTGTATATGTCTAAAGATCTAAAACAAAATAAAGACAATGACAAATATCTTTGAGAAAAAAAAAACTTGCATAATGATATCGTCCTTGGTCCTTGGTAATTACTCAAAATAGTTGTTAGCGTGCAGAAAAAATACTTGGTAACGAGCAATGGAGAGCTGTTGATAGTACAAAACATTGTGAGAAACGGCTCCTTCTGAAGTAACGTAGTTTTTGAGAAAGAAGTAATTTTTAAATGAAATATTTGAATTGGATTCGAGACCTCAGCTAAATTCTCGAAATCAAGCATCTGAAAGCACACAACTTATGCAACAAGGTTTTTTTTTTTTTTTCCATTATTTTCTCGCAACTTCGACGACCAATAGACCGATTGCGCTAAACGTCACAATACCTGTAATCTATATTATAACAGCGCTTAAATCGCATTGGCGCTGCCATGTTGTTTTCCCGTTAAATGGTGCCCGCACCCTGCTAAAATGATGCGTCGTGGGGTCAATTTCGGGGTACCCGTGGGTTGGGGATATGTGTTGCTTGTGACGTCACAGTCAAAGCGCGAGCGTGTATAACTTTGGAATTGAGTGCAGGCGTCCTTTGTGATGTCACAGTCACAGCATGATTTGGGACGGGGAGAGGAGGAAGGGGCACAAAGTGGTACATCTGTGAAACGGGGGACGGGGAAACGGCACAAATCAAATGACGGGGAAATTAACAGGGCTGGGGTAGGGATTGAAAAAATGAAAAGGGACTATCATGATAATAAATGGGACATTGGACAAGAAAATATTAAACTGAATTTGGGGGGGGGGGGGTATCAAGCCCATCAAACGGGAAAGAACCACAAACGGGACCCGCGCGAAACTGGAAAAAGTTATGGGCAAACAGTGGCAAGCAAAGAACAATGCCAATGCACGGGATCGCGGGGACGGGAGGCGCGGGGTTAGACATGGGACGGGATAGGGAAGGGGCACACGGTGGGACAGGGAGTTGGGGGAAAAATGAATGGGGCTGGGGAGGGGGGAAAAGAAATGGGACTTGAAAACGATACAGGAGAGGAAAATAAAAAACCGAACGGGAACAAAATAAACCAAACGGGATATAAGTGGGACAGGGAAAGAACCACTATCGGGACCCGCTGGAAACTGGAAAACATGGATGGGATCGACAAAATGCAAAAACGAAAAGAAGACGGACAAGTGTACGATTTCACAAAGCACTAAGATTCGTCTTAGCTTAGGATGGGTGGTTTTCCACAGTGATTTGTATTGTGAACCTGCCCAGCCACTTTAACCCTCCCCTGTACACAGCGCTACACTTGCAGCATTTTATACTATCCCAACCATCGGTGCTACACTCCAAGATACCGCATGTGATCGTAAGTATTTACCATGAATGTCTGGTCTATTAATGGAAGCACTTTAAGTAATCCACCATATACATGACAAACCGGTAGAGGTTTGAGATCGATAAGCCATCTGGGTCGCGAGAAAATAAGGGAAAACCGATTACACTTTGCATGACATCGATTTTTTTTTTTTTTTATGAATAAAACGCTCACTGAGCGAGAACTCCAAACGGGAAATTAGTTTTACTTATTTCTCATAAAATATGACATTTCAGACAGAAATATTTCAAGGTATGTTTTCTACTATCGTCATCATTATACCGTGTAAGTTTTATGTAAATCTGTGATCTCAGACGAGGTTTTTGTTTACCAATTCTGAAATGTTCCTTAAAAGTCTGAGAAATCTGAGAATTTTAAATGTTTACATTCTCTGAATAATGGGAATGCCAGCATTAAGTCAAACATGTTTTCCACGAGTGTTGACATAATGTTGTTCTGTCATCCTTCATGTTAAGACATTTGCCATAGCAGTCACTTCTTTCTTGGATTAAATGGTGCAACTTCGAATTAAAATTGTCTTTCTTATATTTTAGTAATATTAACTAGTTCTTAAATAGCGCATTTAACGATGTACTTTACAATAGTGCCCCGGTCATTGGGCCTATGACACTCCTGTAATATTTCTCAGCCCCCGGGGGGTATACAGCCCCGAGGTGCTGTGGCTTTTTCAAACACAATATCAAACTCGCATGAACCTAGTTATACTCCTGGGTGAAGAGAAGCAATTATAGTAAAGTGTATTGCCTAAGGACACAAGTGTCATGAACGGGATTCGAACCCACACCCCGATGACTAAACCCCAGAACTTGAATTCGATGCTCAACAGCTCGGCCATGACACCCCATTATTGTAAAAAAGTAGTCTTCAATGCTTGAGATTTGTTTGGGTTTTCAGAATCTGCTGAGCTGCCTCCACTCGCCGAGCTCAACGGTACAATCGGAGAAAACCAAACACAGGACTTCGCCCAAGACATACCTCCAGAAGGTACCACCATTATTCTCCGTACGGCCAAAGGTACCGTAGCAATGTATGGATCGGCAACCGTCAGGACACCCAACTCGGCCCTCAACGATTTCAACCTGACAGCCACCGAAGGACAAGGCCCCGTGTTGATCTTCATTGGATTCGATTTCTTTGGTTTTGTTAACGGCGGTAAACGACCTCAGGTATGACCTTACGACCTTAATGTACCGCATTAAGGGCACTGGACACGTTGTGTAATTGTCAAAGACCAGTATTCTCACCTGGTGTATCCCAACATATGCATAAAATAACAAACCTGTGAAAATTTGAACTCAATTGGTCATCGAAGTTGCGAGAGAACAATGAAACAAAAAACACCCTTGTTGTATTAATACTTTGTGTGCTTTCGGACGCATAATAAAAGGCTTCAGCTGAATTTTTTCATTATTTGAGTGAGATAATACCTCTTTTTTTTAAACTACGTTACTTTAGAGGGAGCTGTTACAAAAATGCTCGATACATAATGTTTTTGTTTTGCTTTTTTTTGCAGGTGCCCAATCAGAATGACATGGAAGCGAACAATGAAACAATCGGCACAGTGTATTTCACCATCGAGGGAAAGCAAGCAACCAATGTCTTCTCATTGGTTTCAGCCGAGGGTGACGTCACCAAACCGGAACCAACCCAACCAAACTACAATGGCGTTGGTATGGTCACTACGACAGTGTCATACATTGCTCTGATTATTCTGAATGGAGTAATTATTGCTCGTTTGGCAATTGCACTTTAAATCCAAACTGATTCGACTTCCTAATGTATAAAAACATCTATATCACGCTGCCGCCATCTTGATCATGTTCCCTGTATCCAACAACAGTTACGGTTGCTAATATTCATTGTACGAAAAGGAACCAGACTCATTCTCCTTCCAGCCTCAGTTTGCTAACATCGATTTGAATTGGATAAAATCAAGATGGCCGCACCATGGTAAAGGTCTAAGGTATTGCGCACCTTTAGCACATGAGATCATCCGAGTAGGGCGCCCTCATGCATAAAGAGAGGTTAGTTTATGGACACACTCCGCGCAACAGCTTTGTTTACAGACAATCAGTTTATAGGCAATCAGTTGTATAGGTTTTGTTGTTTGCTGTGTTTGTTCTCTTTCATCATTTTCGTCTGCAACAATGACGGCGCGATGACGTCACTGCATGAGGCCTACATAGTTTCTAGAGATAGATAGATAGATATATAGATAGATAGATCGATAAAAGGTTTACTCACACAAGCCGTCACAGCATAAAGACTGAATTGCAACTATGATACAACATTTTTAAATAGTTAAAAGTACATCATTAAAAGTACAGCACTGTATAAAAATCACTGCGAAAAGGGAAACATAAAGCAAAATGCAACCACATACCTCACCAACACACCCAGAATAGAACAAAACAAACGAACAAACCCAGTCTCACACAAACGACAGCATAACTCTAGTACTCTGCAACGATCACAAAACCAATACGCAAGCAAAGGCAAAAAAAACCGTTAACAAAATGTGGAGAGTTTTTTAGTTAAATTCAAGTACCCCCAGTATTTCCAGGGGCCCCAGAACTAACGTTTGTCTCCTGTGACTACAATAAAAGAAACAAACAAATTTGGAAACTGTATTACTGTTTTCTTTTTGAGCGAAATTTGTAAGTTTTTGAACTTCTGCGAACAAAGCATACTGCTTTTGTTGGGGGGGGGGGCTGAAATGACTAAGTTTTTAGAGGGGTGTGGTATTATTAACAAAGTAAATATTAACAAAGTAAATAATACTAACAGGAATTGTTGTTCTTAGTTTTAAGACATGTTTATATTTTCAGTAGTTACAAAATTATTTTAAAGAGGTGTGGGTGATAAACTATATTGTGTGGTACTAACATAGAGTAAGGACAGAGACAACATAGTGTTTCAAGTCAACACACTGTGTGGGCTTCTTTTGTTCTTTCTCTGCATAATAATTATTGTAAGGTAATGGTACGAAGTTTGTAGTATTTAGATTATGTTGTTATTAACTAAAAGTGTTGCTATATATTCCACATTATATAACTGGCCATTTGATTGGTGGAAATTACTTCACGTGACATTCACTATTACTCCCATCCGCACTGGCGATCAAAAAGACCTATTCGCCCATGGGGAATAGCATTTCCCATCCAACAGTTAGGATCATCATTGTTTAGATGGATACCGCCGCATCATAAATGCCCATTATTTTTATTAAAAACTAATATAATGATGAAATAAAATTTAAATTAAGAAGAATTTATTAAAAAGTGATCAAAAAAAGGTTAGTAACTTCTCCAAAATTTCGCAATGTTTGAGAAAATGTCGAAAGGATTGTAGAACATATTAAAACTTGTTGTTATTGACATAAAGCTCAATTCGCCCGAAAGTGTTGCCCAGGAATGTTGAAAGAAGCCGAAAACACCCCACGTAGCACAAGTAAGGACTTACACACTTGATTGAAGTTGCGAGTGCTTCGTGAATATGACGCAACTCGCAAAGAACGAACTAGTAACACGAAAGTGCTTACTCTAAGGCCTAAGAAGAAAAGGCTTCATGAATAAGGCCCCAGGCTCCTAGTGGAGTATACCAATGCCTACGTACATCCTTACGGACTGTGAATTGTAGGTGGCAACGGGCCCTTTGTGGTAATTGACTTCGCCTAATTGGTTCCAAGTCTGCGATCGTGGCTTTCAGTCTACCTGCTGGCCCTTATTATAGGACTCTTTCTCTGTACAGGTACTGTAGTGTAGTACGAAAGTCTAAGGCCGTCAACGTAAACTATTACACTCTGGGAATATTTTTATTCGTGATATTTCAGAATATCTTTATTATTATCAAATATGTTTCATCTAAAGAAAAAGATCAGTGCATAATTCCAAGAAAAATATATATCCAATTTCATAATGTACTACTATAAAATACATTCACAATTTCTAAGTACATTTTCAGACAAGTATCAAATACAGGCACAGGATACTTTACAATTGAGTTTCCAGTTTGCTAACCATCAAAACATTACTAGTACTCAATACACTTGAGTACTACTTGAGCAGTACTTGAGAAGTACTAGAGTACACTTGAGAAGTACTTAAGTTCACTCGAGCAGTACTTGTGAAGTCTCAAGAAATTATCGAGTACACTTGAGAAGTACTCCACAACACTCGAGTAGCAGCCTGTCGAGTAGTACCAGAGTCGTACTTGAGAAGTCCCAAGAAGTACTCAAATACACTCGAGAAGTATTCCAGTACACTCAAGTAGTACTCGAGTAGTACTCAAGCAGTACTTGAGAAGTACTCAAGTACAGTCAAAAAGTACTCCAGTACACTCGAGTAGTGCTCGAGTAGTACTCGAGGAGTACTTGAGAAGTACTCAGGAAGTACTCGAGAAGTACTCAAGTACTCAAGTACTGGAATAGTACTTTAGGGCACTTGAGAAGTGATCCAGTATAGTACTCACTACTGTACCCGAGGCTCTTGAGTACTACTCGACTGTATTGTACACATAACTACTACAGTTTATACTCGAGTACACTCCAGTTTATACTCGAGTACACTCCAGTAGTGTGCTCGAGTACCTACTACGAGTACTACAGCACTGGTTTTTACATCCCGATGTGTTCGATTTCATTGGATGTGTTCTAGATTTTATTTCTACCTTCTCGGAAACTCCTGTAGAAAATAATGTCAGCAATAAATATACAGTAACTGAAGTTGTACTATTCTTTAAAGCTAGTGCAGCAGCTCACTTAAAAGGGCTGTCGTGTCCTCATGATCAAGGCCAGAGGCTGTACGGATTTCTTCATTTCTCCACGTTAAAGGACATGTGCATACGCATTCTCCACAGGTATGACAAAGCAAGACAGAGGGAAGGTATGGCAGTAAATGGGTGAGTGCGAGTTCATCATACAGCCAAAGGCCTGCTTTAATCATGATGACACAGCCCCTTTAAGGAATATAAAGCAAATACTACACATTTGTGTCCATGTAAACAAATCTGCAACAGTTTCAGTTCGTTTTATTGTACACATATCCATGCGTGCAAGCAGCGAATATTATTGTACTAAAAATAACTGTGTCCACCACAAAGTGGATTATCTGCCATCATGCCTCCAATACCTGGCTGGGCCCAATTTCATTACTCTGTGTTACAAGACAGTATTCACTTTACACAGCTTGCACAGAAATTTGACGCTTGTACAGGAAGCAGAGAATTGCAGTAAGCAGAGCCATGAAATTGGGCCCTGTTTAAGAAATACATGCAATTACTTTGAACAAACAGAATAACTAGCTCTACTTACAGCACATGTGCATCACTTGCCTTGAGAAAATATTGAGTTGCTGTCCAGTCTCCTTCCACTTAATAAAATGAAATATTTTGTATATAAGTTATATATTTAGTAAATAGTAAATTAAAAATAAACAAGATACATAAATAAACATGTTTGAAATAATGCTGTGATATCAACGCATACAAGCCAAAAAGTCAGGGTTTAATTTCAAAGAGCTGCTAAAGCAGTAAAATTTGCCTACAAATATTTCCGCTAAGCATATCTAAGCAGGATACCGGTCACAGATTGTAGACAAGGAGTGCCATTTTGGCTATAAATCACATTCTTGTAAGCATAATTTTGCTGCGCTTTTTGAGCAATAAGAAGCCCTATGAATTGGGCCCAGTTATAGAGCTGCTTAAGCAGAAAATATTGCTGAACAATGTCATGCTTAAAAGGAAAAGCAGGATACCAGGGTGCATGTGATATGGTACTTTGGCTGGTAACCTTTTTTTCTGGTAAGCATAACTTTGTTGCGCACTACTTTTGTGCTTACGCAGCTTTAAGAAATTGGGCACAGGGTTCAATCACACTAGAGCTAACTGCAAATCGATCTTAATTGCTAATTGTGATGTCACAATTCAAATCAGTGTGGTAAATAATATCACGTCAGCTCATCTTAAATGAACCTAAGCGCTTTGTGAAATGGACATCCGGGTCAAATTTCATAGAGCTGTTTTAAAAGCACATTTTTATAGTTGGCTAAAAAAAAGCACAACAAAATCATGCTTGTACCAGAATAAGTTTACCAGCCACACTACCATGACGCGTATGTACAATTTGAGACTGGCATCCTGCTCATTTCTGCTAAGCAGACAGCTGCTAAAGCAACATTTTCTGCTTAAGCATGAAATTAGGCCCAGGACTCAGATTAGATATCTGTCACAATTTTGGTGGCTCCAACTTGACTTGAGTCACACCTGTATAGCTCTATGGCCGCACCGGCAAATGACACAGATTTGTCATACACAGTACACACGAAAGTGCTGTCATGCCAGTATTAAAAAGATTATAAGTCAACTTGAATTGGATGTCAATGGCCTGATACAAAACTGGCCAAAGAGAATGGTCTTAGGATTAAAAACTTAAAGGAAAAATATCACTAAAACCCAACAAACACACGAGAGATCATGAAAAACAATTTCAAGGATGAAAAATAAAAAAAAACAAATCTTTTTAAATAGGTAAAAATGATGCATTTCTGGCAACAAAATGTGTCAAATTCAAAGACAAATTAGTTTGAGCCATTTCCTAACTTTCTTTAAAGCTGAAAATACAAACAGGGATGTGTATAAGGCACTGAAAACGTTTGGTAAAGACTAATATTCTCACCTGCTGTATCCCAACATGTGCATAAAATAACAAATCCTAAGCAAATTCTGGCTCAATTAGTCATCGGAGTTGCAAGAAAAAATGAAAGAAAACAACAACCGTCCTTGTTGCATAAAGTTTGTTACAAGATACCCGAGAGAGGCTTCAGGCTTGAAGTCTTTCTCCTATTCAAATATTGAAGTGAGAAATTACTTCGTCTCAAAAACTATGCTTCTTCAATTCAGAGGGAGTAGTTTTTTAACAATGTTTAATACTAAATTACTATCAACAGCTCTCCATTGCTTGTTACCAAGTAAGTTTTTATGCTACGATTCTAGTTATTACCAAAAGTGTCCAGTGAGTGGCATTAATTTAATGTGTAAAATCTAAATTTCAGATCACACAAAGGGGCACGACCATTACGGGTGATTAATTTTCCAGAAAATTTGAACACAGGCTCATGTTGGTGCATTGCCATTGGTGCAACAATGCTAGTTGGCAATGATCATTAAAATGTTGAAGATTTCCGTATTCTGTCAATCCATCACTACAACTTCTTGTTCACTAATTTTAACCGAAAGGAATACATGTATCTCATTCTCATTTTAGAGTAAACTATACTTATTTATTTCATAATGAAATGAAATTGTGGTGGCAGAATAAGGAAATGTTTCCTGTCAAGATATACAAACAAAGTAGTAGTACACCATATATTTACATTTTGTGCTTCTGTATAAATACTAGTACTACAGTAAAAATCCTTGAATAACATACTCGAGACTGTTGGGTTTTTTGCTAAATAACATAGCTGGTGGGGTAATCAACTGGAATGGCTCGGGCTGCTCGAAGCGTTCTTGTGGGGGAACACTTTACTTTCTCTTCGGGAACACTTGGTTTGTGTTCAATATGAAAGAGGGAGTCCATAGATATCCGTTGTCGGTTTCCTTTCAATGTACACGTCCAGGCGTCATTAAACTGGACATCACAACCGAAACAGCGCCCTCACTGGAGTTCAATGAATGCCTGTCATTGGCTGGGAGTTGTTTTGTGTGCCACACAACTGGCGCACGCGCACTTTTACATTGTTTGACATCAAAGAGATCTATTATCAATGACCTTATTTTAATTTGACCAATTAGAGTCCGTTTGGAGTGGTTGTCATGTGCTCATTTAATGCATAATTTTTAGGCAAAATACATTAAACGAATAATTATCATAAATATCATGGAGATATATTTTTCACTGTGTTACTAAAGAAAATTATCACTAAAAACAAGAAACAAAACAAAACCCAAAAGACAGCCTTTTATAAATATAACCATATCCTTGAGAAATGTCTTGCTTAAAATAAAATCCAGATGGAACTCTCACCAAGTTGATACAAAAACCAGTAGTAATACTAAGAAAATATCAAATAATGTATGCAAAATATGAAAGTGTTACGCAGAATTGTTGTATAGTAAAATAAAAAGAATTACAGTGCCTATGCTACAAAAGAAAAAGTGTATTGCTTCTCTACGGTAACATGTCTTAAACAACGAAGGTAAACGTGTTGGAATTCATGGTAATACCAAACTGCAATTTGTAGTGGAAAAATTGCAATATTTTGAACATTGAAGGCGAAATTTTGAAGGCGATAAAAGACATTTCTACATACCAAAAGACTACAACAGTGTTTTTCCCAATTCCCCAGCTAGTGTAGCAGACTGATATGTGCGAAACAGAACCTATACACGCAGTTTCTGGCCAATATACAAAATATCTGTTTTTATTTATCATTTCTGATAAAAAAACAGCATGGCAGAGGAGCATTGGTAATAGGAGAGCACCGATGGTCATAGTAAGAACAGGGCCAAATTTCATGGCTCTGGTTACCGCCAAATACTGCGCTTACGATCACGATTCCCTGCTTACGAGCAAGCGCCAAACTTCTGCGCTAGCCTTGTAAGCATAGAATGTAAGCCTTGTAAGCATAGAATGTCTAACGCGGAGTACGCATGCACAGACGCAAAAATTCACCACTAACCCAAGAAATACGTTTGCCGTAAGCACAGAATTCCCTGCTTCTGTAAGCGCCGACTCTGTGCTTAAGGTAAGCAGAGCCATGAAATTTTGCCCTGATTCTTTAGCTTTTGTTATTGTGGGAAGGATTATTTCAAAGTACCTTCCAGAATAAATCCACATGATCTATATTACACTCATTCAGCAAATATGGCGTATCCAGGCCAGCAACCGATTTAACGAAACGCTAGGATTAATCCTATCTCGAGTTCGGACGAGTAGTCATTCTATTACCGTGACACTAACGAATATACTGTTAAAAAGTCAACAAACTGCCTTTAAAATAACCTAAAATAAAAACTAGTATTACAAGCCCGTACATACTTAAACCTGAAAATAAAAGCAACTGAAACAGTGTCACATTTCTTCTTAACTTGAGCTATTTGCACCTTCAATATTGCCCATGATTCTCACAAGATTCTGCAGTCCATAAACACATCCTCTGTTGCATTCTTGATCGCTGTCAAAACTCTCGGAATCCTGCTCTGTGTTGCCGAAATCAATAATGCGCAAATCGACTGCCGCCGCTGATACGTCTCTTGTGCAGCCTTTAGGGGAAGGTTCTACAGTCTGGTCCCCTTCATAGATCAACAGCAGAGAGCTACTGAGGAAGGTGTGGGTCTTGACTGTTGAGATGACTTGTATGAGAGTGTTTAATTTCTCAACAAATGAGGGGATTAACTCAGTCCTCACCCGTTCGTTGTCGCAGAGGTAATCTGAAAGCGCCCTCTGCAATCCGTCTTTTGAAAGGCGACGACCGTCGTATTTGTTGCGGCACTTGTAGATGCCTCTGTTTGGTTGATAAACCTGATTCAGAACAAAATACAAAACAAGACATGTGAACCAGTGACCTATATAATTTAATCCAGTTTTTAGTCAAGGTTCTTAGATCAGGTCAGAGTTGAAGTCATGAGTTACCTGGGCCCAATGTAATAGAGCTGCTAAAGCACAAATATTTTGTCTTGATAAAAACAAAATTACCAACCAAATTTCAAAGTGATTTTTCAGGATTAAGCAAACAACAGATGAACACCAGTAACAAGCGATATGCAACTAATGGAAATTTGGTTGGTAATCCTATTTTTATCAGGGAAGATATTTCATGCTTTATAGCAAATTTGTGTGCTTAGTATCTCTATAAAATTGGGCCCTGGTCCGAGTCTGAGACACAGCACGATTCATGAGTCATGGGTGAAAATTATTACGAAAATTATTTTTACTAACTACAACATTAGCTAAAGGGGGGCTGGTCTACATCACTGTTCATTAGGCAGGCACCAGTATGAAACTTCAAACTTTTCTTCTTTTTCTTCATTTTGAGTGCAGCCTTCATGATTGAAGATTTACTCACTGCCAAATAATTCGGGGCGAAACCCCTTCTCTTCATGATAAGAACACCAAATTCAAACTCTGGTGTTTCTAATCAGCAGAGTGTGAGTTTGAATCCCCAGCCGTGACACTTGTGTCCTAAAGCAAGATACTTATAACCATTGGTCCCATGTGTTGTGTAACGCATGTAAAAGAACCAAGTGTACTTATTGAAAAGAGAAGGGGTTCGCCCTGGTCTTCCTGGCTGTGGCTGCTGTATGCACCGTAGCACCTTGTAAACCTTTTTTTTATAAGGTGCTTAAGAATTGGGTCTCAGAATTCGTCAATGCAATAACCTATCTTTCTGAAAGTTTGTATATACTCAGCGCCTTAAGTACCTTGTACCCAAACTTTGTTGATCAGAAACACCCCACCAGAGCTTAAGTTTGCTGGTCTTAACTGCTCAACACAACACGCCACTAGTATTAAAACATCACACAACACTTTACACTGTGAACATTTCATCAAATTAGATGGTCATGAAAAACAAAGAATGGTCAGTGTCAATTCTGCTGTGGTCTCCCTATTTGGACAATATTACTTTCTTCAACAATTTACCGGCTCAGTTTGATTTGACAATCTGCAGTGATAGCATTGGATAATTTCTTACTTGCATTCCACATATTCGGAGACCTAGCGTGGCTGTGGTCGTTGCAGCATCCCGGTCAATGTGAAGCTTGCGCTTGGCTTCTGAGTGGTCCTTGTGGTACGTCCTCGTGCCAAGTTTAACGTCCAGTATGCATGGGGATTGGAACTGCCACGTCAGATTCTCAAGAAGAATAAACTCTGAATTTGGGGGGGGTGAAGATTTAATAATTCAAGTACGGTCAATATGACTGCATAGAAAGAAATTCAAAGGCTGTCAGAAGTGATGTAGTTGGTGGCTGGTGGCAAAGGGCAGGTGCATTACCAGCCGCTTGGCCAGCCACAAGCCCGGTTCTCCTATTATATAATACTCCAGGGCCCAATTTCATAGAGCTGCTAAGCACAACAATTTGCTTAGCATGAAATTTCGACATTGATAAAAACAGGATTACCAACCAAATTTCCACGTGATTGTCAGGATAAGCAAACAACAGCTGATAACCAGTAACAAGCAATATGCAACAAATGGAAATTTGGTTGGTAAGCCTGTTTTTATCAAGGAAGAAATTTCATGCGAAGCAAGTTTGTGTGCTCTATGAAATTGGGCCCAGGTCTCCAAATAACCCGGGGGACCAACAGCAACTGCTGTGGTGCCCTGTTCAAGGTTCCGGTACAAACTTACTTACATTTTCCTCATAGAGGTGCCCCTGGCCAGAGGAAAATTAATGTGCCCCTTTAAGAGCGAAGTCCAAAGCCCTGCCCCTTGCATTGAATTGTGCTCAGCACATTTGCTTACAGAGCAAGAAATGAGTGGGGTACCAGGTGGCAACAGTATAAATTTAATGGAATGTTGGCTGGTAACCTGTTTCTGCTAAGCAGGACTTGTCTGGGCTTAGCATGATTTTGTGGTTACATTCTTTATGAAATCAAGCCCTGGTCTTAAACTGCTCGAGCTATGTCTTAATCAGCTATTACCAGGAAAACATGGTCATGTGACAACCTCTCAACCAATATGACTGCCTAAAGTGTCCGAGGCATTTATGAATTCATGTAAAAACTTGGGGTGTCATGGCCGTTCGAGTGGTCAAGGGCAGTGGACTCAAGTTCTGTATTTACAGAATGTGGGTTTGAATCCTGGCATGCTCAGTCATGACACTTGTATCCTTGAGCAAGACACTTGATCACAATTGCTTCTCTCAGGAGTGCAAATGAGTACTGGCGAAAGCCGGGGAGTAACCTGTGATGGACTGGCATCTGGGGAAATAGAAATATCCTCTGTCTTTTAATGCCAAGGAAACCATATTGGCTCGGCACAGACTTTACTTTTACAAAATAAAAGAATGCAATACCATGAAGTTTGCCAGTTCCATTGTCCCTGTGCATCCTGTCTAACTGTCGCTGATAGAGATGGTGTCCCCAAGGGTTTACTTGAGTCATCTTACTCCCGGAATGGTCCGCAAATACTACCTCTGAGTCGACTCCTTCCAATCTAAACCCATTAAAGCAAAATACATTAATTATTTATTAAATGCAAGCAGACCCCCTGGGCAACAAGTGCAGTTTACTACTGGACTAGTCGCGGCTCAAACACTAAACAGGACAAATTTCTCATACATGAGATTTATGGCTGCAAATGATTACAGCAGGCGATATATAGTAAAAAATCATGCTAAAAGGATTGTTGGAAGTGATGTCTGATGTGTTGCCTAAGTAAATTATGTTGTCATGAACAATCTTGGGTGACCCAATTGGTTCACCAAACAGGTAGTGGCAACTATTTTGTAGTACTCTTGATGTTTTGTAGTAGTCGTGGCGGCACAATTAACCTAGCAGCTTAAAAAATTTAGTCGCAACTGGACTAAGCAATCAATGGTCGCGACTATGACATTAGTCGCACTAGTCGCCTAGGCTTTAACGCAGGTAAGATTTTCGACTAGTAAAGAACTATGTCACAATGCATGAAGTTTTGTTTTGTACCTTTGGGGATGTTTCCACTTCGGCGATCGATGAATCTTTGGATTACATGTAGAAGACCCCCGACCCTCATTTTCAACAATCGGGTTTGGGAGAGAACCTGTAGGCTGGCGGTGCATTCTACAAGTACGTGGGTAAGCTCTTAAGCTCATTGACCCGTCGTCCTCCTCTTGTATAGAGACATGTACAACCCCTAAAATAAAATACATCAAAATATAATGCCTAAAAAATCGCTCCACTGTAAAGGGCAGGGCAATTTTCCATTTTGTATCAAACCAGGGTTCGATTTCACAAAAAGTTACTTAGGACTAGTCCTAGGAGGTATAAACGTATGGCTAGTCCTAAGGCAGGACGAGTAACTTGTCCTAACTAGAGATAAGACTAGTCCTAACTCTTTGTGAAATCGACCCCAGGTATTTTATTTATTGGTCCTTCCAAAGGCTTACATACATAGTACAAATTGTGTAGGCTTTAATAGACATTTCAGGCAATATAATCACAATTTTTATCATTTTCCCCCCTCAAATGTCAAATGTAAAGTACAAGGCATTTTACCGTTTGTTAAGGGCACCTCTTTACGTGATATGTACTGTACATTTCTAGGGGCATCAAGACAAGTACCTCCATGCCTATGTAAATTAGTATCAAACCAAGAATTTCATTTATAGTGTTTCCCAGTTGCGAAACTCAATGCAGGCAGGCCCGGAATTACATTGCACACGCAGGCCATGGAGGCCATGCCCTGTGTTGCCCCTGGAGGCGATTTCACAGAGAGTTAGGACTAGTCCTAGGAGATATAAAAAGACTCAAGATAAGACTAGTCTTAACTCTTTGTGAAATCCACCCCAGGTCTTGGCCTTGGTGCTCCTTCAAAAGTTTCCTTATTTACTTTAAGATTTACCAATGGAAGTGCGATTGCAAAATGAAAAACTTCTTCCCGTTTCAAAGATGAAATTCCAGTGCCTGCATTTATGACCTAGAATGGACCTTTCCAAAAGAGGCTGTCAGTTTCCATGGTGTAACGTTTCTATAAAAGAATTACCTTTAAACCCTGGGGTGAATTTGGCCAACTCCGGTGAAAGCGTTTTGTAAAACTGAAGCTCAGCTGGTTGAACAGGCTTGCAGACGGTTGCCTCGTCATATTTCATCATGGCTGTATGACCCCCGACCTGATGGACAAAGGGCACCAGGGTCACACAATCATTGTTCGCCATCTGCACCTCCTTTGTCAAGGTGCATCCTCGATGGAAATGGTTGATAGTCTCGGAGTTCTTGGGTCCTCTGTCTGCACAAACAAATACAGGTTCAGGTAAAGATGAAATGTACACATGTGCACTTTGTGGCAAAAAAATATGTCATTTCATTGTGAAATGAAGGGTGCGTTTGATTAGCTTCCCTGGGTCGACCCCGGTCTGCCCACGGTATGTTTGAAAAGCTTTGATGGCATTCCAGGGGCTCACCCGGGTCAGCCCATGGAGGTAGAATCAGCCCAAGTGCCCTGCTTGTGGAACAGGCCACTTGGGGATGACATCACCACCTGAGGGCGACTTATCAGTCAATTTAGCAAATTAACATATTAAAATTGCCTTTTGGCACTGGTACAAAAAATATCTTACTAGGTCTGGGATCAGCATTCATACTAACTTTCTATTTCTTTTGTTATGTATGCCTCATTAAGCCCGATTTATACTTCCTGCGAATGCGAATGCAATGTGAATGTGACGTGGATTTGACGTCACAACTATGTTTTTGCTGCGATATTTGCAATAAGAGAGTTTCAGAGCATAAACTCAACTGCTGCTAATTATTTGTTGCGAATTTTGACGTCAACATTCGTATCGCAATTCACATTCACAGGAAGTATGAACCTGGCTAAAGTGAACTTAATCGCTGTGTACTAACACACAAGCCTGATGAAGAAATCTGTTCTCTATTTTGTTCAAACTTACTCTAGCCAGTCTCCAGTGAGTACAGTTTGTTTACAGGTATAGTTTGTATGCACTACATACATCCACAAATTAATCATTATTATTAATGACCATTCATGCCATTGGATTGGATTAAAGGCAGTGGACACTATTGGTAAATGTCAAAGACTAGCCTTCACAGTTGGTGTATCTCAACATATGCATAAAATAACAAACCTGTGAAAATTTGAGCTCAATTGGTCATTGAACTTGCGAGATAATAATGAAAGAAAAAACACCCTTGTCACACGAAGTTGTGTGCGTTTAGATGGTTGATTTCGAGACCTCAAGTTCTAAATCTGAGGTCTCGAAATCAAATTCGTGGAAAATTACTTCTCTCTCGAAAACTATGGCACTTCAGAGGGTGCCGTTTCTCAAAATGTTTTATACCATCAACCTCTCCCCTTTACTCCTCACCAAGAGGGGTTTTATTCTAATAATTATTTTGAGTAATTACCAATAGTGTCCACTGCCTTTCAAGCCATTGGACCCTTTCGTTAACGCGACCTTATATTGTTTTGCTGTTTTCTCAAAAAGTAAAGCATTTCATGGAATAATATTTCAAGGGAAGTCTTTCACCATTGCCTTCTGTAAACCCTGCAAGTTATTTGTAAATCTGGCCATGGCGTTTTCCACCAGCATTTATTTGTATCATTGTTGCTTCTTTTTATATGCAAACCAGTTTCACATTGTCCTCAAAAGTTCCCAGATCAGATTGTTCAGGAGATTGCCAGCCATCTCAAGACGAAGACAAAGTGACCGATCTCTGACCCCTCCCCACCCAGCCCCGCCCCTCCCATCCCGCTGTATGGAAAATGTTATTGTTTTTACGACCAATAAAATACTAGCCTACTGATTGTGTGATGGCAATGATTAGGCAGATCATAAATAAGGTCTTTATTTGGGCCTAGACAATTCATATGTGAACCGTTGATTCACTGATTTCATATGCTTATTGTCTACAAATATTTGTGCCCTGCCACTGTTTTGTCCAAGATTTTTTTTAGAAAACTTCACAATCCCATTCATTGTTCTTTTTGTAAATAAAACGACGGTTTTTCATAAAAATAATTGAATTTAGGCTACTTTTATATTATTTTTCCATTTCGTAACAGTTTTTGGTTGATTGTTAAATCCTTGTAAATACTTCGTACTTACTAGTAATTGTTGATATTGTCCGATGTTGGTCCCTGCTGTAGTTTGGACAAAATAAAAGTAGCTAGCCACGACGACAATAGTTTTTTTCAGCAACGTGTATCATATGTTTTATAGTGCTGGTGCCACCATCCATAATATAATGCAATCGGTGCACTCCTTCGCTATGTGCGTGAGCCCCGCCCATAGCTTAAAGCCTGCCCTCAACGTTAATCGACCTAGAGCACTGAGGCCCTTTTCGAAACCACGGCTTTGGATTTTGGCGGCTCAGGCTAGCTTGGCCTGGTGGTTGTTTTGCTAAATATTGCTCGTGCTTTGTGTACATGATCAGGGCTTCAGAGGAGGTAACGGAGCCGAAGCCAATTGCGAAGCCGTGGATTCGAAAAGGGCCTGAGACTTGGCACCATACTTGCAACCCCTAGTCAGGACAACTGGATTTCAGAACAACTGGGGGGACCCCATATATGGTGGGGTAGGGTGTGGGGGACCACTAGACCAAGTAACTGGGGCGCTCAGTACTCCTTTTTACGAATTATGACATTATCGGTCGTACCTATCCACTAAAAGTAAGGGTTACCGATAATGTCAAAATTCGAAAAAAGGAGTACAGCGCCCCAGTTACTGGGTCTAGTGGTCCCCCCCCCCCCACACCCTACCCCACCATATATGGGGTCCCCCCATACAACCATAAAGTGAACTGTTAAGAACCATAGGGTAGTGCCCTCGTTTAAATCATTCTCCTGCAGCCTATGTTAACTTTCCATCATAGGGACATACCAGAAGTCATTGGTTCGAATCCTGCTCTAGTCAATTTTGTTTTAATCCAATAATTATGCATAAATACCTCAGACAGTTTCGCTATTCCTATCAGTGGAGAGATTGTCACGTGGGTGTGTATACACCTTTGTTTATGAGGAGTAAAAAGTGTTGAAACATGGGCGTGACACGCGAGCTTGCACTCTTATGAGACAGTTTCTTCTTTCCTATTGGTCGAGAGCAACGGCTGAAACAGTTGTGCCACATCACGCGATACGCACAGCATTCCCTCATAAGGAGTTGTTTACCCGAGGGTGGTGGAGGGCTCTACCATTTCATAGCTGGAGGGGTGTTGAACAATTATGTTGAACAATCATTGAACAATTATATTTTTGCATTTATTTTTACTTTTTGACCAAAAAGTGTTGATGTTTTTGACCGAAAAGGTATTTATGAATGGGAATCAGTGTGTTGAATCGGTTTTCAACTAGTGGTTTAAACCCGCCGAGGCCTGGTTCTTGATAATTTACCTCGACTTTGTCTCGGTAAAATTACTTTTTTTCCTACTTTTTGGATATGTTGTTTTAGAGGGTTTCAGGAGACACTTGCAAAAAAAATCATTTCTGTTGAAATTTTGTCTAGGTCCATGAAGGTTATTCCTCCATGGATTGACTAGACTATAACTGCTTGGCCATCAAAGGCTGGGATTATGAGTAAAATTCGCTTGTGGGAAGGGACTTGGCTCGAAATATTGGTTTAAAGACGCTGGACACTATCGGTAATTGTCAAAGAACAGTTTTCTCACTTGGTGTGTCTCAACATATGCATAAAATAACAAACCTGTGAACATTTGAGCTCATTTGGTCTTTGAAGTTGCGAGACAATAATGAAAAAAAACCTATAGATTTACGACAATAACTCCTTTTTAAAAATCTACAATCATTATTCCTCTTATTGTTTTATTTCATTCTCTCGGGAATTACCCAGCTCACAAACTGAAAACCGAATATAAAGCAATGCATTACTCGACATAAAAACATTTTCATCTCACAACAATCCAATTTAAAAAAAGCAGTTATTCATTTACTGATTCACCTATTTGTTTAGCCATATACATGTATTGAATTTTCGTTGTTGTTTTGTTGTTTTGTTGTTTTTATTGCTTTATTCATATTTAATTATCTGTTTATTGATGTAAGAGTTCAAGTGGAAAAGGTGATTGCTTGATTAACTTTTTCGTTGATTGACCTATTTTTTGTTAAATCCATCCCTTTATTGAATTATTTGTTGCTTTATCTCTTTTTTACATGTACTTTTCTAATTATTTATTCATTCATTTGTTAATACTTTTTATTTATTTGTTTTAATTAACTATTTATTTGTTTATTTATTTATTTGCTATTTGCTTGTCTAATTTCTGGTTTTGGGTTGGTATTTTAATTTGTGCTTTGTGTAAACAGATTATTTATATTAGTACATGTATTTATTTCAAATTATTATTATTTTCCAAAGAGAGTATTTTATATAGTGTGTTTGCTTCCCTATGTGACTGGATTAACAGGCTTTCGAGCTACAGTGTTTAATTATACTTTTGTTGATCCTGGCCATCACATTAGGGTTGTTTTTATAATTTCCTGTGCCCTTATTGTTTTTCTTGCTTTGTATTTACTTTTGTACATGTACTTATAATTACCTATTTGACATACTGTCTGCTTGTATTTGTAATTGTTTATTGGCCAAATAAAGAATAAGAATAAGAATAAGTTAACAACTTAGTTATGGCAAGAAAAGTTAGTTTAACGGCAAGAGGTTTTAAACATCGATTAACCATAGAAGCAATGAGCAAGTATTAATGTATCAATGAACATATAGCATGAAAGTATTTACTTAACGTACATGTAGGACTAACAAGCAACAAATATTTTCCAGTGATTTGGCCCATCTTTAGGGCTATAATGTCACATGAAGCAATTTACGGGCAACCAGTTCAAGGCAATCTCCAAGAAGAAAAGCTGTTAACATTTCAATGTTCAGATATATTTTTGTTGTTGATTGTAAGACATTGTTCGAAAAACTACTCATGTGCTACCAAAGTGGTCCTGTAGCAAGCACTGTAGTTGGTTGCCTCCAAGTTACCTGTAGTGCAAAAGTTGCCTCGTGTGACAAGATAAGGTCAATGTCACTGTGAGTTTTTCAGTGAAGTGCACGGGCGTTTACACTAGCTGTAGTCATAGCTGTAGCTGACAATGTGGACATTGCCTAAAGGAACAAGTTGCCTTGGATCGGACGAGTTGGTCTATTAAAAGTTGTTATAACCGTTTGCTATAAAATGCATATATGGTTGGAAAGTTATTTTAACAGTAGAATACAATGATCCACACACATTTGCCTCGAAATTGCGTGTTTTTTCTTTTACTTTGCGAACTAACACGGTCGGATATTTATGGGAGTCAAAAAATGACTCCCATAATGGCCGACTGTGTTAGTTGACAAGGTAAAAAGAAAACCGCACAATTTTGAGACGTGTTTGTGTGGATCATTGTGATCTACTTCTACAACATCTCTCTACCCATACATGTATGCATTTTATTAAAAACTAGAAACTCTTTTCAAAGACCAACTCCTCCGATGCAAGGCAACGTGTTCCTTTAGTATATTATCCTGACTCGTGTACACTTTTATAATCGATTATCTTCAAGGCACACCTTCTCCATGAAGTTGAGAGGATCACGTCATCTTGAGTGTACGTGCAGCATCACCAATGCAGTCATTCCGGCGAGGGCCGCCAAGCCTAGAATGTTCTTCCAACAAACCAAGGGAGAAGCTGGGGAAATAATTCCCATCTGCGAAATACAATATAATGATATTTAACTGTATGGAAGTCTTATATAGCGCACGCATTTACCAACAAGGTATTCAAGGCGCTTAGTATACACATTATTACAGAAATGAAGTTATGAATTCTGAGCCCCAAATATGTAGCACCTTATGAAGAGTTTACAAGGTGCTATGGCGCATGCAGCAGCCATAGCCAAGAATACTGGAGCGAACCCCTTCTCTTTTCCATAAGTGCACTAGGTTATGTTACGTGCATTACAAAACACACGGGACAAACCGCTTTACGTCACATCCAAAGGACAAAAGCATCGGTTAAGAGTCTTGCTTAAGTGCCAGTCCTTGGACCTGAACCCACATTCTGCTGATCAGAAACACCAGAGGTTGAATTTGGTGCTCTTAACCATTCGGCTATGACACTTCCAGCTTTTAGAACAAGCTTTTAGTTTGAGATGTAATTTGGGGTTTATCAATAACAAATTTAAACCAGCTACCTCTGCTGGACGAGTGCTCCACCAACTAAGCAAACGCACTTCAGTAAAATGTGCATTTACCATTCTTCCATTTTGGGAGTCAATTCCAATGTGAACATTTTGACCACCAAAATGGTGGACACTCATACCCCTATCTTTAATATATTTTCTTAATATTTGTATAGAGTAGTCATCAGCAAACTTACCCAACCCCCGTGGCTGTTGATCCATCCCAGCAAGTAAGTATCTATGTAGCTTATTGTCCACTGAGCAATCTGCTGCACTAACTGCGGCATTTCGTTCTGAATGCAGTGGATGACTAAGTTGCCGCTGAAGGTCAGTAACGAGACGATCCGACCCCACGAGGGCTGTATTCCATTGTGGCTCACGTTAAGGTTGAACGAGTTGTAAAAGATTTGATTGACGACTCTGTAGTAATGGTTAAAAAGATCAGAAACCAAAGTAATTTATAAGTCATTGTGAGAGTAGCCTGAGCCTGAACATTAATTTGACATACACTTCATCGAGGCTCGTGAAGTACGCCAGAGATTTGCCTGTTGAGCATCTAAAATACCTTTTTACATCGCAAACAATTTTTAAATAATAGTAGCTTGTTCCTATGGCGCATTTCACAATAAGGTCTTGATGCGCTTTACATTAGTGCCCTGGTCATTGAGCAAATAAACGATTATTTTTGTGACAAATCCAGGAGAGTCTTGAACCAAGACTAGGTTCCTACAGGAAAAGAATCTGACAAACCTGTGGAATGTGCTGAATGCAGTGTCTGGTGTTACATGAAGGATGTCCATCATATCCAATCCATTGGTTCTCAGCTGATACTGATACTCAACTTCAGATGTCATTTTCCTCAAAGCATCTTGAATCATGGGGTTACTGCTTTGGTAAGAGTCTAGACCCTCTATAAGCGGGCACTCCAACCCATTGCTCTGTGATTTATAGTGAAGAAAATCAACTACAACACTGGCTGTGGTGACACCTGGCATGTTTGGCGGTCGTCTGTTGTCAATCTTTAACTACTCCGGTCTTGGCCTGGGTGTAGTGAAGCTTCTTCAGCAGCACAATATCTTGGTCAGTCTAATTTTAGAAAAGAGTCTGGAAAACAAAATAGGAACACAAAATGTATGAATCAATTTCAACCCAATGTACATATATGCTGAATGCAGTCATTGAGTTGAACTTTTCCTCTTGAATTGAAGGGGCACAGCAATTTCCCTACTGGTAGTTGGAAAGGGGACGTATTTTTAGTTTGTATTGGATCCTTGCACAGGGTAGTTACGACTAGAAAAAGGCTCTCCCTCATGTGACTGTTAGACTAAGACTAAGAGCATCACATCAGCAGTACTACAGAGCACCACGATGCTGTGGGTTATTTTCGAGGCCTGGAAACTGGATGACTCGTACTTCTAGAAGTTAGAACTGTATAGGTTCATTCCTATATCGCCTCCAACCAAATAGCGGAACGACCCTCATAGTTCTAGAACTAGGACGTAACTCGCTCTGAAGTCTCATTTGTAGAAACTATTAATTATAAAGGTTCCCGGAGCCGGCCTTATACTTAATAGTTTCTAGAAGTAACTCGTACCTACTACGAGTACACTAGGCCTCGAAGCAGCAATGCGTGGTGCGGCTCCGTACTGCAGAAAGTTGTGGTGCTCTGTACATTTGATTTGCTGCACTGCCCTCTGCAACTTGCAAGAATCAAATGCAATTTATAACCCCTTTAATTTTTACCAGAGGAAATTTGGAAATGTTTCAGTATCCTGCCAGCTACGCTAGCTTAGCTGTAATGTAAACATGGTAAAATGGCTCTCTTTTAAAACCAGTCTCAAAGTAAGGGTTCCAAAATAAGTTCTATTCAATGCAATAAATATGACAGGACCAAGCAATTGTTGAACCATGGAGCAGTAAATTGCTCCATGGTTGAACAGATTCAATTTTTAGCAAACTTTTTTTTTTTAATGAAAGAAGTAACACTAAACTAAGTTTTAAAAGAAGCAGATAAATAAGGGGAAGATCATGATTTCCCGTTTTCAACAAGCTGACTTACACAAATGGTCGTCCCTCTCGCATGCTCTCGCCTACCCCAACCAAATCCAACAACACTGTTAGCACTGTGTACTAACATAGAAAATAATGGCTGATTCTGAGTGAGAGTTCCGCATGCATGCTCTGGCTGATTACTTACGGGATGTACAGTCTGTGTACATTATGTACGTTGTTGATGATAGCACGAGGAAGTAAACGAAAGAGGGCGCTAACACGCTTTAGTGGTGGTGTGGCAGGAGATTTTTCTCTGGGCGGAAACAAAATTAATTTCCCGAGACAGCGGAGCGGCAAACCACATCCGGCTGTTTCTACTGGGTCGGATTGTCGAGAGGCTGACATCATTCTTAGACCAAGAGCATGGAGGATGCTTCCTCCATGGACAAGCAGAACGAACAAACTGCTAAAAGCAGCAAGTTTCAGTGTAAAACAGTCAGAGGCGAGAGGGCATGGAAAGAAACTTTCCTTAGAAAGCGATGACTCGTTTTAATGTCGGGGAATTTATTAGAGCGAGATTAGGCCGTGAAAGTGTTTAAAAAGATCCACTCCCATGCTGAGACGCAAGACGAAGGAGTTCCGGATAATTTTTGCACAAGCCTACAATGAGGATATTTGACTTGACTCTTTTTCTAATCTATAGATTCGGAGATGTAAAAAATATTGTGCACTCGGCTATTCGCCTTTAATTATAGTCGTGCTCGATCGGCATACCTGGAACTGGGGCTCAAAAGGTTTGGCTCAAATGGCTTTGCAACCGTATAAGTAATCCAACAAAATAATTGTGAGGTAGAATATTCTTTTACTTATCGTATCGTTCAGAACAAAATGTGCGCCACCACGTGCTGCTTGGCCTTTTGAATTTGATGCGGTCATTCAAAAGTGACAGGGCATGCATGGCAGTATGTGCAGTAGGCCTACAGGAACCACTAGCATTTTACGGGCCTCTAGGTCTAAAAAAAAAAATAGGTTTGCGAAACACCGTGTGGATATCGATTTTGCGGAGGCTATGGTAGCCTAATTATGTTATAATGGTTCTAAAAAGAACCACTTTCAGAATTCCAACACGACACTAGTTACCGCAAACCACTAAAAGTTGACTTCCACCATGCAAAGTTTCAAATCCTACTAGTAAATTGGGTGAATCATGGAGTGACTAATACATGCTCAAGACTCACGAGATCAAAGCTTACCTCACAAACAGCCAGTCAATAGCGGAGACTATTCTGGACCCGTCTCAAACCTAACTTATAAAACAGCCAATTAATTTCTAACAGTGGTAGATTTTTCTTCACCAATGACCTGAGCACTCTTCACCGCAGCTGATAACAGTGTCGGCTCTTTCACCGACCATAAAGCTATAAAGGCCAACATTAATTTTATATTTTTGACAAGCGGGAGTCCTTAGGGAAATCCCCACCAGTTGTTAGTCACCAGCTCAAGTTGTGCATGTGACAAGAACTCGGTGTGCGTCAGCGGATGTTTCAAAACTCAATAGCTTTGTTTGCACGACCAACCTTTTGACTAATCTCAGCCTCCCAGACAAATAATATTTCCGTTTAAAGCCATTGGACCATTTCGGTAAACAGTGTTGTCCAAGGCCCACACTTTGTGTACCACAACTTCTATATCAAATAACAAACCTGTGAAAATTTAGGCTCAATCGGTCATCAGAGTCGGGAGAAAACAACGGAAAAACCCACCCTTGTTTCCGCGCGTTTCGCCGTGTCATGACATGTGTTTAAAATAAATCCGTAATTCTCGTTAACGAGAATTTGTTTTGCTTTTTTCTCAAAAAGTGAAGCATTTCATGGAATAATATTTCAAGAGAAGTCTTTCACCATTGGGTCATTCCATGTCAGACCAACGCACTTTTTCACCTCATGTCTTCCGATTTTGATAAAAATTGCTGTGATTGTAGGTCCTTATGAGCAATGAATGCACAGCAATTTTTAGCCCGATCAGACTTACCATGTGGTCAGGGCAGAAACCACTAAAATCTGACATTTTTAGGGTAAAATACCACCTTTTTGGTAAAAATATGTCATAACCATGTCAATTCTCATCACATATATGCAAATTTGGTATCAAAATGATGAGAATTGCATGCTCAAATCAGTTCTTTTGTCGAAAATAAATTTTCTGAAATGTAGGTCACTGTAATCTTTAATATGTTATCGTGACCTTTGACCCAGTTTTTGAAATAATGTATCATTCCAAAAATCAACCAAATAAAAATCACTTGATAGAACATGTTTTCCTCTATCACAATCAACCCAAGAAACAACTGGGCTCTTCAAAATTTACAATTTTATTACCATTTTTGTACAGTTGTTAGGTCACTCTTTAAGGGCAGTGGACACTGTTGGTAATGGGCCATATTTTTGACCGCGTGAGGGCGCTCTCAATCACTTCCGGGGGTATATTCATTCATACGCAAAACAGTTTTTAAAGATTGGAACACATTATAACCACAGACATCTAATCCATCACAGACAATAAAACTTTTAAAGGAGCCGTTATAATCCACCTCTAAAGCAAATTGAAACTACGGCGCAACAAAAGTGACAGAACGCCTATTAATTTGTGCAGGGCGAATCGCGTGTACCCCCGGAAGTGATCAAAATACTATTTATAGCGCCCTCGCGCGGTCAAAAATAAGGGGCATTGTCAAAGACTTCACAGTTGGTATATCTCAACATAATGCATAAAATAATGTTTCTAAAGTTACTTAAAGTGTTCATGGTTTGCGATTTGTTTCTTGTTGAGGGCTGATGTGGTTTAACCAGAATCAGAATTTAAACTATCAGCAGTGACACACCCAGGATTTATTATTTGTTTGGGGGGTGGGCCATATTTTCCCCAAAAATTTCTTTCGAAGATTGTAAAACAAAAATCAAAACAAATCAAACAAACAAATTGAATACCTTGGAGGGGCTGGGATCAATCTCCCAGACCCATCGTCCCCCCACCCCCCCCCCTTTCGGGTGCACCACTGTGATTATTAGTGATCCCAGTTAGAGATTACATCAAGGTTGAGATGGAGAAGCTGTCTGCCTTTCTTCAGTAGATCACAAACTTATGCAGTCTTACTTTAACCCCCTGTGATGAATCTTGAACAACAAATTAATGCATAGTAACTTTCTGAGAAATCCTCAAGAACAATTTGTTCACCATGCTGCAACTCTGACTTCAGTGCCCATTTTAATAGAGCTGCTCAGCAGCAGATTTTGTGCTTACTGCGCGATTTCCATTTAACCGTATAGCACACGAAAAGGCATACTAACCTTCCAATGAAGTCAGAGTTGCAGCATGGTGACATTTTTTGTTTACCATCTTGGAAAGAATTTTGTTTCAGAAAAATGCCCTCCCCCCCACCCCCCTCCACCCACAACCCAAATTAAATCCTGGGTGCGTCACTGCTGGTATTTTAAAGTATGATTCTGGTTAGACCACATCAGCCCTCAACATGAAAAAATCCCAAACCAATAACAATTTTAGTAACTTTGGAAAGTTTTTTATTTTTATTTATTTATAAAGTAAAGTACATGTATAAATTGACTAATTTGTAACCTATCAACTGTACAAAAATAGTCTTAAAGTTGTAAATTTTGAAGAGCCCAGTTGTTTCTTAGTGGATTCTGATAGAGGATGACATGCTCTATCAAGTGATTTTCATTTCATTGACTTTTGGAATGATGCGTTATTTCAAAAATTGGGTCAAAGGTCACGATAACATAATATTAAAGATCATAGTGACTTGTACAAAAACAGTCATAAACTTGTATATTTTGAAGAGCCCAACTGTTTCTTAGTGGATTCTGATAGAGGAAGACATGCTCTATCAAATTATTTTTATTTCGTTGATTTTTTGAACGATACATTATTTCAAAAACGGGGTCAAAGGTCACGATAACATATTAAAGATTACAGTGAAAATTTATTTTTGATGAAAGAATTGATTTTCGCATGCAATTCTCATCAATTTGATACCAAATTTGCATATATGTGATAAAAATTGACATGGTTATGACATATTTTTACCAAAAAGGTGGTATTTTACCCTAAAAATGTCAGATTTTTGATTTTAGTGGTTTCTGCCTTGACCACGTGGAAAGTCCGATCGGGCTGAAAATTGGTATGCATTCATTGCTCATTAGGACCTACAAGCACAGCAATTTTTATCAAAATCGGAAGTCATGAGGTAAAAAAGTGCGTTGGTCTGACATGGAATGACCCCATTGCCTTCTGTAAACCCTGTAAGGTATTTGTAAATCTGTGAACTTTTTTTTTTCTGAACCGAAAGGGTCCAATGGCTGAAAAAAACTGAGAGGTTTTTTTTAAATTAATTCCCAAAATCTCAATTTTTATTGCAATTATTGATTGCAGCCGTGCAATTGCTCAATAGCAAGGTAATGCTTCGGCTTACAGATTCAACCGATTTAGTAGATGCACCAAAAAGTAAAGAAATGGTTAAGAATAGAGATAGATCCATTTTGTTTTTAAAGATGGTATAACAGTTTGCGACAGCTCGTTCTATTTTCCGATTTAATACGTTTACTTACTTTGAAGTCGAAATGTAAAGTTGATTTTATGTATTTTTGTTCTAATGAATCTTTCCTGGGTTTTTTTTATGTTAATTTGCTCGACAGCTTTATGTGAAGTTGTTGTATAGTGTGGCTTCCAAGGGGCACTCTTTTATCTTGACTTTCCAAAGCAGGACTTTCTATCAGCTCTTTAAAGGCAGTGGACACTATTGGTAAATGTCAAAGACTTCACAGTTGGTATATCTCAACATATGCATAAAATAACAAACCTGTAAAAATTTGAGCTCAATCGGTCATCAATTTTGCAAGATAATAATGAAAGAAAAAAACACCCTTGTCACACAAAGTTGTGTGCGTTTAGATGGTTGATATCGAGACCTCAAGTTCTAAACTTGAGGTCTCGAAATCAAATTCGTGGAAAATTACTTCTTTCTCGAAAACTACGTCACTTCAGAGGGAGCCGTTTCTAACAATGTTTTATACCGTCAACCTCTCCCCATTACTCGTCACCAAGAAAGGTTTTATGCTAATATATTATTTTGAGTAATTACCAATAGTGTCCACTGCCTTCAAGGCTGGAATGCACTTTTTTTGGTCAAACTTTTACCAATAATTTGTTTAGGTTAATTTTTTTAAAGAAATTGAAACTGAAAGAAGATTAAACCCTGTGCTTAAACAATATCAACATAATGATCATACTTCCTGACCCTGAAGCACTCATGTGATGTGTGATCCAATTATGATCCCATGCAATCAAACGGATATCAAAGGCAAGTGTGTCTAGTCTTGGCTCATTCAAGACGTCAGTTAGAAATCTCCATAGCACACCTTTTTAAGCTCACCAGTCAAGTTGGTTAAAAATCATGTTTAAAGGCAGTGGACACTATTGGTAATTACTCCAAAAAAATATTAGCATAATACCTTACTTGGTGACGAGTAATGGGGAGAGGGTGATAGTATAAAAACATTATGAGAAACAGCTCCCTCTGAAGTGACATAGGTTTTGAGAAAGAAGTAATTTTCCACGAATTTGATTTTGAGACCTCAGATTTAGAATGCGAGGTCTCGAAATCAACCATCTAAAAGCACACAACTTCGTGTGACAAGGGTGTTTTTTCTTTCATTGTTTACTCAGAACTTTGACGACCAATGAGCTCAAACTTTTACATGTTTGTTATTTTATGCACTATTATGTTGAGAATCACCAAGAAGACTGGTCTATGACAATATTACCAATAGTGTCCAGTGTTTTTCGGAGATTTGGGTAAAAAATATAGGGAGGGCTAAACAAAGATATTAGTTTAAACAAACATAGATTGGAAAACTTGCATACTCTGATTTTATTATAAGATAAAGTTGTTTATTTTATAAAGTCTCGAAGACACTCAAACTGGTACTTTACTTTTTATAACTTATAAAATAAGATAAAGTCATAATTATTGTTGAAATCAATTATTATGTATGAACAATAATTAACTAATTGAAAATGCTTGTGAGGGGGAAATGCCTTTTGAAAAATGAAACTATGTTTAGCCTCAAAAAGCATGACTTGAACTTGTAATTGAAATAATTCATCATGGAACTCATTATAGATAAGAACTTTGAATTGGGATAAAGTAATTTGGTTTTACTTGCCCCAATTTGTGTAAGCACAGTATACTCAGTACTTTCCCCCAAGTCCTGTGTAGAGTGTCACGGCCGAGTGGTTAAGAGCATCGAATTCAAGTTCTGGTGCTAATTCACCGAAATGTGGGTTCGAATCCCGGTCGTGACACTTGTGTCCTTGAGCAAGATACTTTACTATAATTGCTTCTCTTCACCCAGGGGTATAAATGGGTACCTGCGAGGGTAGAGGTTGATATTGTGAATGACAAGCTTTCGGAGCGCCACGGCAGCTCGGGGCTGTATACTCCCTAATGGGAGCTGAGAAAGATTAAAGGGATGTTTATTGGCCCAATGACCAGGGGACTAATGTAAAGCGCATTGATACGGTTTATTGTGAAATGCGCTATATAAGAATTTGTTATTATTATTATTATTATTATTATTATGAAAATCCCAGGCATATTATTCTGCTCTTGATTGGCAAAGATCGCGGGATCGAATCCCACCCAAGTAATTTGCCTGTGATTTTGTTTACAGAACTCAGGAAAGTACGGAGTATGCTTTACACACATTGGTGTACCAAATAATAACATCCTAGAGCGTTGAACATTACCAGATTCTCAGCCGACTTTGTCAATCTAAATGTTCATAAAGCTAATAATTTGAAGCTAAATTGCATTTTCCCAATAGTCAATGCAAGTCTTAAGAGTATTTTGAACATTTTGGGGAACGGCAGTTTTAATGTAATACAGTGGTTTTGACGTTAGTGAGGGTGGAACAAAACTAACTGCATATTAATTTCGGTTTTACCCTGAAAAAAAAAGAGAGTTTGTGAAAGTACCGAGCACACGGTGCTGACACACACTTTGGTGTAAGGGTAAAAACAAAATTAATATTCTTTATCCCCGATGCCAATTTAATTTTTTCTTTTAAATATTGCGTTAACCAATGCTGAAATACTGGATTCAAACTGACTCTAGCTACCAAGCAATCACGATGGTCTACATGTAGTTGGTTAGACATCTGCATTTGAATTGCAAAAGTTGTGGTTTCAAATCCCACCCGAGTAATACAATGTACTCACTGAGTAACCGGTGCGAACACACATCGGTGTGAGGGTAAACCAAAATGAATACTCTCTTTCCCCGATGCCAATTTAACATTATGTTCAAAACTAAAAAATTCACGGCCCACAACGCGATGTTGAGAAATGGCCAAGTGTGGGCAGTGGACGGTTGCATGGGCTCCTGGTTGACTGGCGACAGCGACTGTAAGGACTGTAGCACACTATCCTCATCTGCACTCATTACAATGGTCATAAAATTATTCCCCATGGTCCACAACAGTACTGGACGTACAACATTTGTACAAGATAAAAGGAGCCAGACTATGTACTCTTCCATTCTCGATCTGGTTGAATAGACCATTCTATTGCAACGTCACAGCCCAAGTTTTTGCCAACAGAGGTCGGAAAACTTTGGAAAGCCACACAATGCAAATCCAAAACAAAAATAGCCATAGTTTGTAGAAATGTAACACAACAAGGGAGAGGTCCATTTTGAAAAGCAACACAAACCGACCATCTTCTATCCCAGTTCTCAGCTGTCCGCAATTTTATCTCTTCATTCCACTGCTGCGGCACCCACTTTGTTTTTTGTCCTGTTCTTTTTACCCGATGGTTTTCTCATTATTGGTTTATTCTGATCGGTCGTTTGTGATTGTCCAGGGTTCACATCCGCACGATTTGAGTTTTTATCCTGTTTTCTTTTTCTGGATTGGTTCTTTTTCTTGTTCTTGTCTTCGGAGCCGTCTGCCCAAAGATGGTCGTAAGAGCCAGGAGCTTGGTACCTGTTATTTGAACAATACAAAAGTGTTATACAGGATTGGTAAGGATAATACAGGGGTGAGAGTCATTACTAACAAAAAAATCTGAAACTTGGATACAAATTCAAAGGTATGTAGAAATGATTCCATTTCTACCGTTTGGTAGCCCCTGGGGTTATAGATTCCAAGGAGCTTTTGGAAACAGTATCCAAAACACCAGAGAAGCAGACCAATGAGCAGGCTTTCTTTATTTGTGGAAAAAAATAGCGTCTGATTTTCTTGACCAGGCCAACATAATAAGTCTGAAATCAGCCGAAAGTCTGAACAATCTCATGACTGATAATAATAATGATAATAATAGCCGTTTTTTATAGCACGCTTTTTACACAGGTTTGTTACTTTGTGCATATGGTGATTTACACCAAGTGAGAAGACTGGTCTTTGACAAAGGTGTCCAGTGTCTTTAAATAAGGGAATCAATGTGTGGTGAATCGGTTTTCAACTGGTGGTTTAATCCCAACGAGGCCTGGTTCTTGAGACGCAGTCAAGGTAAATGATCAAGAACCAGGCCTCGGCGGGTTTAAACCACTAGTTGAAAACCGATTCAACACACTTTGATTCCCATTCATACCTGTTCGGTCAAAAAACATCAACAGTTATGGTCAAAAAGTAAAATAAATGCAACAATTATAAATTTTCAATGATTTCTTTCAACACAACACCCCTCCAGCTATGAAATGGTAAGGCCCAGTCAAGGCCCTCGGGTTAACAACTCCTTATAAGGGAATGCTGTGCGCGTCGCGCTTATCGGGTGATGTGGCACAACTGTCTCGGCCGTTGCTCTCGACCAATTGGAAAGAAGAAACTGTCTTATAAGCACAGGTGCAGACTCGCGTGTCCCGCCCATGTTTCAACACTTTTTACTGGTCATAAACAAAGGTTTATACACACCCACATGATGCACTCTCCACCAATAGGAATAGCGAAACTGTCTGAGGTATTTATGAATGTAATAGAAATCACAATTCCTAATAACGTACCCACATTCTTGGCTCGGCAGTGACTCTTTGGACAGCAGTATGGAGATTGTTGGTATGTCTCTGCTGACTTTCAGCCTACAATCATATAGAAAACAACTTATTATGAAAATAAGAATAATAATAATAATATTTAAATTTTAAAAATTTGTATTGTGCCCCTTACATACAAAATGATCACAGGCGCAAAACACATGTTAAAAAGCACAGAGTGGAAGAAAAAGACAAAGAAAAAAGACTGGTCACCAGGCTAGTGCCCAAACAAAAGTATGGGGGATACGGAATAGTTACAAGTTCTCTCAGTGGTGAAGTTGGTATGACAATGCTCTAGAATTGCAAAGGTCGTGGGTTTGAAACCCACCCTAGTAATATGCCTGTGATTTTTGTTCACAGGGTTGAGGGTACCTGTGACCCGAGTATACAGTGCTAACATACATTGGTGTATAGGCCTATGGGTCAAATCAAAAGTAATATTCTTTATCCCGTATGCAATGTTCCATCCATTAAATCATTGCAGTAACCACTGCTAAAAACAGGATTCGTACTGCCTCTAGCTACTGGGCAATCTCGGTGGTCTAGGTGGTATGAAACTTGCTCATGAATTGCAAAGGTCTGTGGTTCAAATCTCTACTGAGTAATACGACTGTGACTTTAATCACAGAGCTCTGGTAAGTACTTGAGTATACAGTGCTAACATACATCGGTGTATATGGGTAAAAACCAAAATTAATATTCTTTATCCAAAGTTTAAAATTCCATCTATTAAATGTCAAATCTACTTCAAACGAGCATTTTATTAAAAAATGCATTTCAATTCAACCTTCCCACGCTATCTTTGAACTGCAAAATCTTTGTTTCAATTCTCTACACTCACTTCTTGTTTCACTTTTATAGTCCCCCCCCCCCACAAAAAAAAACCTAACTAAAGCAACAAAACAAAACATGAAACAAAACTAAAAACACAACAGGAATTAATACACAACTGTGGTTGGGGGGTTTCCCTTTACATGTATTTCTCTGTCAGTCATGAGTCTCCTACGATGTTCTAGCAGGAAATGAATTTTTGCATAGTTGTAATTTGTGAAAGGACAATCAATTGATACTTGTTATAATCACCATTAAAGTCGTTTGCATTAGATCTGAAAGAGCTTTAAAGGAACTGGACATTTGGTAAATACTCACAAAGATATTACCTTACTTGGTAATGTGAATGAGGAAATACCAATTAATATAGCGCCTTTTCCTAAGGTTACAAAGCGCTCAGAGAATGACAGGAAAGGAAAGCTATTGCGAGTTGAGAAAAACGGCTCCCTCTGAAGCAACATGGTTTTTTAGAAAAAGGTAAACTCTCACTAAAATATTTTAATCTGAGAGACCAGTGGCCGATTTTACAAAGAGCTAAGATTGATCCTAACTGCATATCAATCGTAGTTGCTAAGTAATGTGTGATGTCACATTACAGATCACTATGGTAATACTGACAATTTGTCTTGCGATGAATTTTATTGTTTTGTAAAATTGGCCCCAGACCTGTAGCTTTCCTCAGGCGTATGAAAGCACACCATTTCTTTTCCTGACTGTGCTGTTCAATTATACATGTGTACATATTATAGGCCCTTTTCGAAACCACGGCTTCTGCTTCAGCCTCGGCTCAGGCTAGCCTGGCCCCGCGATTGTTTTGACAATATTGCGCGTGCTTTGTGCACGTGTTCAGGGCTTCAGACCAGAGAACGGAGCCTGAAGCTGAATACAAAGCCGAAATTGTGGTTTCAAAAAGGGCCAGTTTCACGCACACAGGCAGTTTTGGAAAAGTTTCTTTTCTTACCTATCAAGACCTTCTTCCTTTGGGTTCCAATACTCGTCTACTCTGCAATAATAAAAACAAACAAACAAACAAACTTTATAGTGGGATGAGAAACCAGTCAAAGATGGTACTGTATAGGCCTGAAGCAACAAAGGGGATTGCCTCCATGCCCCCTGTCATTGTCGTGGTGCCCTTAAAATGTTCCAGTAGAAATGTACAATGTCGTCATAGGGTGCCCTGCCCTTTGTCAACGAGAAAATGCCTTGGTGCATTTGCGCTTTAAAACATGAAGCATACAGGTCTGGGTAAATTAGTAATTTGGTTATCCTTGAACGTTGTTGATTTTTAGCAGCTGGATGAGACTGGGCCACGCATAGGGTTTTTTAAGATAAACGATTAACTAAACGATCAGTTGTGTATGTAGGGTGTCATGGCCCATGGCCAAGTGGTTTGGAGGATGGAATTCAAGTTCTGAGGGTCAAGTCGTCAAATTGTGGGTTCAAATCCTGGTCATAGCACTTGTGTCCTTGAGCAACATGCTTTGCAGTAGTTGCTTCTCTTCACCCCAGAGGTAGAATGGGTGCCAACTAGTGTCAAACTCGTGACTATTTGAGGGGCGACTAGTGTGTAGTAAATTCCACTAGTCGTCCAGGCCTAGTAGAGTACATTTAAACTGATAAGGATTACCTGTTGTAGAATATCCTTGTGATCTGATGCAGAGTCTTCATCTTTCGTTTGACGATCTCAACGCATGTTATTGTCTTACTGATGGCTGGGCCTGAGCCTGTGAAGATGATGTATTTGGTGTTTTCGTTCTGAAAAGAAAATAAGAACACAGTTTCAGGCCTGGAACTTCGCTTTAAAAGGGGAACTTCAAGGGGCACTTCAAGGGGCCCTTTGTTTGTTTGTTTGTTTGTCCAAAGAGGGGACATAAACACCACGCTGGCAACAACCAATTTCTCACATACAAACATTGGTTTACATCTATGATTATGAATTGCACAATATCAAGAAATTGTGATTCGGTGACTCGACGACAATATTTATTCTAGTCATTGTGAAATCAGCGGTTAGCTTGGTAGGATTCGAACCTACAACCTTGTGATTGCTAGTCCTGCAGTCTTACCACTGGATCACAGTGAAATTTGGGGTATTCGAACCCACTACCTTGTGATTGCAAGGCCTGCAGTCTAACCACTTGACCACAGTGACTTCTATGAGGAAAGCTTGTGTTGGAACCTTGCAGAGGGCAAAACAGCTAAAGCACAGAGCACCACAGCAATTGCTGTGGGTGCCGTGGGTTATTTTGAGGCATGCAGCTTTGTTTTTCCTCTGTCACTGCCTAGGGTTGAAGACAGTGGACACTATTGGTAATTGTCAAAGACCAGTCTCCTCACTTGGTGTATCGCAACATATGCATAAAATAACAAACCTGTGAAACTTCAGCTCAATTGGTCGTGGAAGTTGCGAGCTAATATGAAAGAAAAAAACACCCTTGTCACAAGAAGCTGTGTGCATTCGGATGGTTGATTTCGAGACCTCAAATTCTAAATCTTAAGTCTCGTAATCAAATTCGTGGAAAATTACTTCTTTCTCGAAAACTACATCACTTCAGAGGGAGCCGTTTCTCACAATGTTTTATACTATCAACCTCTCCCCATTACTCATGACCGAGTAAGGTTTTATGCTATAATTATTTTGAGTAACTACCAATAGTGTCCACTGCCTTTGAGGACTGTTTGTCCAAGACTTTCTCCGACGAAAAGAGACTTTTGATAAAGGAACGGTCAAGGTTGGATAAGGGCAGTCTGAAAATGCTAAGTTTTTATAACGATTTATAAAGAACATAACTTGTAAAATTATTGTCCTCTTGCGAGACCCATAAGCGTCTTTCTTCTACAAAAATGGACCATTGATAAAGGAACAGTCAAGATTGAATAACTCTGTTTCAGCCACAAGAGAAGGTGGCAACATGCCCCTGGTGTCAGTTGATCTGGGAATGATAACCCAAATCAAGGTGATCAAGGTGAAGCCCTCACCTCGGGGCTAATAGATACTTCATGGAGGCAACGAAGGCGACTGCCTCCATGCCCCCTGGCCATTGCCTTGGAGCTGTGCGTGAAATGCTCCAGTAGAAATTTACAACTTCCTCATAGTCATAGGATGCCCTTTACCACGGAGGAGAAAATTCCTTGGTGCCCTTGCCCTTTCAAAAACGAAGCATACAGGCCTGCAACACCTTGAACTGGTCGCCAGCCTTTTTAGTTACAAGTAATAATAATAATATCAAAAGAAACTTATGCAAAAATGTTTCATATATTAGTCACAGTGTACCTTGATGACTTTGAAGGCGAAACCAAGAAGGTTGCGTACTTTACTTCCATGTTTGACTTTCATCGTCGTGATATTGCTCAGGTCCAGACCGAGATTGGAAAAAGTTTTTTCTTTGTCATCTTCGCCGTGCACCTCAACAATTTCTCCCTTCTCATAATGATCCACTGCAATCAATTTAAACAAGTTAAATTTTCAAAATGTAATATTAAAGACACTGGACATTATTAGTAATTGTCAAAGACAAGTCTTCTCACTTGCTGCATCTCAACATGCATTTTTATAACCTAACAAACCTGTGAAAATTTGAGCTCAATTGGTCATCAAAGTTGCGAGCTAATATAATGAAAGAAAAAACACCCTTGTCACACGAAGTTGTGTGATTTCAGAGGCTTTGATTTTGAGACCTCAAATTCTAAACTTGAGGTCTCAGAAACAAATTAGTGGAAAATTACTTCTTTCATGTAAACTTCATCACTTCAGAGGGAGCCGTTTCTCACAATGTTTTATACTATCATTATCCCCATTACTTGTTACCAAGAAAGGTTTTATGCTAACAATTATTTTGAGTAATAATTACCAATAGTGTCCACTGCCTTTAAAGACCATTGTTACTGGATGAAAATTCTTTTATTACGTAAATACTCCAACAATTACAATATAACTTTAAAACTTACTGCACAGCAGCTAACTGTTGACAGTAATTAGACTTTGAAAATCGTCGGAGTTCAGACAACTCGTCCGTCGGACAACTCGATAGTTGAGTCAGCTTGAACGTTCCGTCAACTCGACTTAGGACCAAGACAAGTCGACAGATGGATCAGCACAGGGCTGGGAATAGTTGCGATAACGTAACCCTCCTCTCGATGGCCGCCAGGTCTGAGGGTTATGAGACTCTCTCGAGCACCGAGCGGCAATTGATAATCTGGTCAAACATGTATAATTTCGACAGCTAGTCACAAGATTTGCCCCATTTTTACCACTTTCAAAAATCATGACACAAATTCTAAGGGCACAAATCTAATCCTCAATGTCTAATGAACACACGAAACACCACTCATTGAGAAGATATTTTTTAAGAAAAAGGAAAAAAACTTCCCAGATCCCGGAGTGAATTCCCAGGTTCATATTTTGTACGTGTTGCATTGCTTTGCAAATGCGTTATTTGTTGGTTGTATAAACCATCAAGTTGTCTAAACAATTAAGTTGTCTGAACGATCGAGCTGTCTCAACTTTCATTCAGTTCAAGTTGTCCGGACAGTCAAGTTGTCGGAAAAGTTTCCGCATGGCGCCACCACTTTTTCATTCGATATGAAATAATATAGTATCTAATTTACCTCATTGATATATCCCTTTTTGTAAAAATGAGTGAAAAAGTGGTGGCGCCATACGGAAAGTTACCCAAGTTGTCTGACAATGCCCATGGAGGTAGGTCAATGAAAAGCACGCTCTCTGATCGATTTAATTTTTAGTTTAGAATAAAGTTAGTTCACAAACAAAAAGACAATAAATTGTTATGGGTTCATTAGATTGAGACTCAAAAGAAAGAGCAATGACTACTTGACTTAATTAAGAACTCTTTGCTTTGATGGGTCACGTTCAGTCCATGGAAGTTGAAATAATACTAATAGAAGCATTGGCCTGAGCTATAAATAATAAGCCTAACTCGTCAAGAGAGGGCGGTATATAAGATGAGTGGTCTCCATCTATCAACGAAAACTAACTCAGTTCATGGTTCAAAAAGGCCAGAATCTGGCTAAGGAACACATTTACATCTATTTTTGAGCTGACACAGTTAGTATCTAGTAAAAGGTTACTTACTATTTTAATAATGTACTCGAATGCATACTTTCTTTACATTTTATGCAATTATTTGATGTCTCGCTTCCACTGCTCAGCACATGCACACTGTTCCGTGAATTTTGCACAAACTCATTTAGAACAAGCTTGCCCCCAGCGTTGTTATAAAAATAGTATGCGTAGGTATCGAGAGATCGATCAAAATTTTGGACACAAGGCTGTACGTACGTATGACCGACAAACGGCTGTTTTAATAGTTTACGACTGTTTAGCGCAGAGAACAAAAACTTTCGGAAATAATTTGTAATATTCTCCTGCATGGTTTGCGCTCAACACCATTTAGCTGCTGCATTCTATAAAAAAAAAAAAAAAAAAAATAATAATACAGCAAATTCAATTTGTAACAACTAGAGTAAAGACAGAGTAAATTTAATTTAATTTCTGTTATTGAACATTCAATTTTGTTTTATAATAAGGCGGCTTGTTCTCATTTGTAATTTTGTACAGAATCTCCATGATTATGTTGGCCTAAGATGCAATTACATATCTGGAAAACACCCTCACTGCATCACAGAGTTGATTTTGATGCCTGAAAAAAGAGGCTTAAATGGCTGAGCCTTTCTCAGATTTAGTTTTATGGCGATAACTTTTCCTATTTTTCTTAACTACATAACTAACTTCAAAGAGAGCGCTACTAACAATGTTTCATAATACAAACAGCCTCTACTGCTCTTACACCAATTACATTTTGTTATGGTTAATAATATTTGGAGTAATTAAACAAACAATTTGGTGTTGAGAATTGAAGAGATCGATTGAGGTTACCTTAGGCTACTTCTAGAAACTTTAAGGCTCCTCACAGGGGAGCCTTATAGTTTCTAGAAGTAACCTTAGGCCATGTGGTCAATGTTATTTTTAAAAGTAGCCTACTGGGCTAGTAATGTACATTACTAACTTGCCCTCAGAGAGTTATGAGTACCCGAGATTCTAAAAATTTATAATAACAACCGCATTTCTATAGCGCCTAACACCTTCAAAAGAAAGTCTCTTTAGTGCTCAGAGGAAAACAAAAGAATAATTAAGTATAAGAAGATTTGAATAGATATGTTTTGAGAAGAGACTTGAAACTTGAGATCGTGGTGGCTTGTTTGATGTGTAGAGGGAGATTGTTCCATAAGTGGGGTGCAGCAAACTGAAAACTCCGTTGACCATTATGCTTTGGTGGCAACATAAGGGATAACAAGTGTGTCTTTGTTAGCAGAGCCGAGGTTTGTCATAAATAAGTCTTTCTGATGAGTTAACGGTAGCGATAACAACCAAAACGCAAAAGAAGTTTTCACACAAAATCCAAAATAACTTAACACATTTTAGAATTTATTATTCACATCTGAAGGGGAAGAAATATCATAGAGCAATATTAACAAGTATGGACTAGGTTACATGTAGGTTGCAGTTTTTAGTAACCCTCGAGAAGTGGTGCTTCAATTTAAGAACGCCTTCCACCTCTTGAACCCAAAACTCAAACTTTCCATCCTTGTCTTCCTTCATTGGTTTCTAGTTCGCTTTAATTGAGAGTCCTTGGCTTCACATAACAGAATCCAAGAAATGAAAATATTTGTTTTTTTTCTATGACCTTTATGATCAGGAACTGCACTGAAGGGATCCATTCAATGTTTCCAACAATGAAAGTCTAAGCGCCAGTTCAGTCTAGCGCCATCTTGAGGTCGCTCTTAGTTCACTTCATGTTATGACTTCTCTGTATTAGTTACCGTTTATTCCTGACCTGTTGGCAGTATTAAAAGCAGTAGTTTCTCATGAAAACGAGTTCTATTTTGATCGTGTATGTTTAGACATCCAACTACTACTCCTGTAGTGGCGTGGTGGCAGTGGTGGGAATGTCTACTTCAATGGCAACAAGCAGGGACACAGATATCTGAAAACATGTCTGGCCAGCAGAGCACCATCCTCCAGCAACTTGTGAGATCTGTTGCCAGTTCTGTGAATCCATCTCTCTTGAAGAATCTTTATCTCACCACCTTGGCCCTGAGCGGACCCTCACCATCTCGACTCCATGCTATCACCTGGTCAACCCTACAGTGGTTCACCATCGTGCATTTGTCCCGATATGGTTTTGCAGTGTCCAGCAACTTGTGAGATCTGTTTCCAACTCTGTGGATATGTCCCTCTTGAAGAATCTCACCATCTCGATCCTCACCACTTTGACCCTAAGTATCACCTGGCCAACCCTCCTCTTTCATCATACTGGCCTGTCAATGAATTGGCAGTGAAAGGCAGGGTTGTCCGCCATGAAAATCTGAGAAGGTCTACTTCGATGCCAACTCTGTGGATCAGATTGTCTCGAAGAATCCTCATCTCACCACCTTCACCCTCACCACCTTGACCCTATGACATCACCTGGCAGACCCTTCTCTTTGATCATACTGCACTGAGTTGGAGATGTAGGCAATGTTTTCGGCCATGAAAATCTAAGAAAGTCTACCTCAATGTCAACCTACATGACAAAGAAAAACAAATCATTGTATCAACCCACCAAGTTCATGGTAATTCTCTACGGTACTTTAACATCATTAGGTCTTGAACTTGGAGGGAAACTCCACAAGACAGTTGGACTTGTAGATCAGAATCTTTGCTGGAATGGAATTTTACAAGACCAGAATCAAAATGAAACAAGACTAGGATCAAAATTAGAATAAGGATTTAATAATATATCTTAAATTTGCATCGGGATAAAGAATATTAATTTTGGTTTTTACCCATACACCGATGTGTGTTAGCACTGTATACTCAGAACTTTCCCGAGTCCTGTGAAAAAAATATCACAGGCATGTAACTCGGGTGGGATTCGAACCCACGACCCTTGCGATTCTAGAGCAGTGTCTTACCAACTAGACTACCGAGGTTGCCCGGTAGCTAGAGACAGTTCGAATCCTATGTTTTGGCAGCGAGTACCGCAACGATATAAGAGATGTTAAATTTGCATCGGGATAAAGAATATTAGTTTGCTGTTCCATTTGAACAAAACATTAAGAAAAGATGCCGTTTGAACAAACACTAAGAACAGATTTATCTCCTCTGTTTAATGGGTGACACTAAAGCCCTAAGAAGGATTAAAAGATATTTGTGAGACTGATCAAACTCAACATTTGAATATCATTCTTAAGAGACAAAGATGTTTAATTGCGCTCTGTGGAAAGTCTGTAACGCAAAGGAATTGCACCAACTGACATACCGATTTCTGCTTGTGAAACTTGTATGTCGCAGGCAAATCAAAACGCAGTTCTGAAGAAAAAGGGAGGAAAAGGTTTTGATTAGTGTGTAAGCAAAATCCGAAATCTACCGGAGGTAAAGGGGCAAATGTTCTCCCTCTGTCAACACAGTATCACCACACTTTCTACCAAGCTGTTTTAAACAATGTGCTTAACAAATAATAAGTGGTGAGAAATTTACAAAATAGGGACACTGCCAAAATAGGGCTAGATAGTCGAGTTAGTAGAGTGCAAGCACATTAATCTGGAGGTCGTTGGTTCGAATTCCACCCTTTACAGTTATTTGCTCAACCCCAAAATCACATTGAAACATTGTATTATAATGTGCCTCCTATGTACCCCATTTTTTAAAGTGTTTTATCTCCATCTCCAAGGAAGTGTTTGGCGCATCAAAAATTCTGCCCCAAAGTTCTGCCATGCCTAAAAACTAGCAAGAGTCCCTATCTTTAAAATCATTTATGGTGTTGCTACAAGAAAACATTTAGGTTGAGCTTGAATCGGCCACCTTCTGCTGATTTGCCAACAACACCAAGTCTGGTGACATTGGTGCTCTAGACGGCTCAGCCTCAAGAAGTGGGGATATCTGGACTCTGAAGACAAGACCTGCATATGTGGGACGGAGCCACAAACTATGGATCACCTGCTGAGATGCCCCCTACTAAAGCAAGAATGCAGAACTGAAGACCTTGCAGAGAACAATGATATTGCAAGGAGCTGTGATCAGTTCTGGCTGAAGCACAATATCTAGTGTGTGGACACGATAAGAAGAAGAAGCCTCAACAAACTTACCAGCAACTACTTCCATCTCAGTCCCCCATTCTTTGGCTTTCTTCTCAATATGCTGCACACAAAAAAGGATAAAGAACAAAATTAAATTGTAAAATTAGGTGTGATCCCTGGCTACTAAGAAGTTGTGCAGCTTCTGACTGGCTCTGAACAAAGCTAATGGAAAAAAGAGGAAGCCAGCTGACATAGGGCTAGATAGATAGCTCAGTTGGTCGACCGGTGGCATGTTTATCCAGAGGTCATCGGTTCCAATCCCGTTCTAGTAAATTTGTCTTCGTTCAACCCCAAATCAAAGAACAAGAATGCAACAGAAAAGCATCCCATTAAAATAAAATCTGTGCACTCGTGTTACATTTGGGTTTGTGGGTTAAAACAGTCAATCAAAAACTTCTGTTTTATCGAGTACATAATAAAAACTTTTTAAAAATGGTTTAAGGTAGGGTTACCTGTCTTGTTGATGTTTTATGCAGTGAGTACACAGCAGTGTTGGCCAGATCCAAGGCCTGTCTTAGAAAAACCATGTCTATACCTAAAGAGTAAAACAAACAAAAAGATTTTTATAACCTGTGATAAAATGCTTTTTTTGTCGGATTATGATTTCAGACTTCTGTACTGGATAAAGAAACAATTTTACAAAAACCTGCAAGCTCAGATATATATGTCTGTGCGTTTAACAACAACTATACAGAACAACTAGTCAGCGCCTACTACACTGAGTACACCGCAAGATTAGTGTCATAGTATGTTTGTGTCTCCCGCCTGGAGATTCAGAGACTAGTACAAGACAGGATAGATATAGAACGGGGAGAGCTTGTGTCCGCCTGCTGTGCAGCCCACTGATGATGATGATGATGATACAGGAATGCATGGCCTCTAGAGGGTTGCGGCAATACGTTGACCCCCACTATCAAAATGGCAAACCTTGACCCTGAGCTAAGGACCTATAGGCCCACAACTTTCTCCCTGTTAAACAAATGTGTTTTTTAAAACTTTACCTTTATTGTGTTTTGTCCCAAATGGTGGATTCATGATGACAGTGTCAAACTGGTTACGCCATCTGCCCATCAGGTCAGATGAGGTCAGGTCACACTGTATCAGGTCAACGTTTGACCTCAGGTCAAAGTCCTCAACATTCTGGGCACAGATATCCAGTGCATCCTCATCTACATCAAAGCCTATGCAGAACCTAGGACAGAATCACAAAAGGGTATTCAAAATGAGTGTAAAGTTTCTAGTTTCTGTTATTTTACACAAACAGGAGAAGGACTTTATAGCCCAAATATGGTATGAGTCAAACCAAAATTACTCATATAAGTAAAGTGTTGGCAGCGATCTTGATCACTTGAACAAAACGTTTCATGACTTGTATTGTTAATTGTCACTATGCTCTAGAATGTGTGCTCTAGTCCTGGCCTGGCTGCTCATTGCATACATGTAGTCCTTAAGCCGTAAAAAAAGTACATATATTGCTTCTCTGCATCTGGGAGTAAAAGTGCCGTTGATGGTTGTCATTGATTTAGCTTTAGTCATTTGTGTGCACACAGGCTGCATCGTCCCATGGGAGACAAAATTGCTTTTTGAAACAAACTATCAGGTATGAAACTTTGTTCTTGAAGGGACACATCATTTTCTTGCTGGAAAGGGGCACTTCTAAGGGAAAATGTAATTTTGTATTGGAACTTTGCAGAGGGCACCACAGCAAAAGCACGGGGAACCACAGCAGTTGCAGGGGGAACCACAGCAGTTGCAGGGGGTGCTGTGGTTTCTTTCGAGACCTGGATTATATACATGTATGTTACATGGTCATTGGGAGGAAGAACAATGTTTTGATGTTCCCTGTATGTAATTTTGTATGGACTGGTACCCACCCTGCCTCCAACATAGCAGCTCCAATACTCAGTACACCACATCCACAACCTAGGTCTGCAACCAACTTGCCTTGAAGGTCTCCATATCTTGCATCCATTGTGTGTAGCATGCATGCTGCAGGTTGTAAAACTCATCATTAAAGGCAGTGGACACTATTGGCAATTGATCAAAATAATTATTTGCATAAAACCTTACTTTGTAACAAGTAATGGGGAGAGGATGAAGGTATACAACTTTGTGAGAAACGGCTCCCTACTGAAGTGCCGTAGTTTTCGAGAAAGAAGTAATTTTCCACGAATTTGATTTCGAGACCTCAGATTTAGAATTTGAGGTCTCAGAAATCAACCATCTTCGTGTGACAAGGGTGTTTTTTTCTTTCATTGTCTCACAAGTTCGATGACCGCTGGCCAACTATCCGAAATTAACCGGATATTCGAATAGTTTTTTCGCCGCAAGAGGGCACTATTTAAAATTTTGTGAATGAAATCTGATGGGCGGATTGATATTAGTTTTAGACAGTGTCACTCGGTTCATTCATAAAAATAACCGGATCTAATTTAAAGATGGCGATTTGCTGTTTCTTTTGATCGTGATTGACTCTACGTGAAGGAAAACTTTCGTAATCTTTTAACTCTTCACGGAGGTGAGCATAGTTAAATACTTCATTTATGCTGTTTTATGCTGTCTTAATAGAAGTTTCATAAGGATTCCGACAAAATATTCATTTCAGGTGTCGCCCGGAACCGCGGATATTCGGATATTAAAGAATATCCGGTTACTTGGTTGTAATTACAGAACTATCCGGTTTATAAATAGCTATTCGCGCCCTATGCGGGTATCCGGTTAAGAAAAAAAAGGCATTCGCAGTTACGGATAGGAAAACCTATTCGCCATTAACCGGATATTCGAATAATTCGCCCAGGCCTAGTGGTGATAAAAACCTATATTGCACGGCTAATATCACTACCTGCGTCTTGTGTATTCTATGTCATGCGCCAAGTACGTCATCACATGCGCGCTCGTGGAAATACAGAAAATATAGCGCATCTGCGTCCCATAATATCCAACTTGGCCTTCAGCCTCGTTGGATGTGGGACGCAAAAGCTCTATATTTTTCTGTTTTCCACTCGCGCTTGTGTGATAACTTATATCTGTACAGTTCATCTGTATATATGTAGGTGAACTTGCGATAAATACCTGCAATATGGGGCCTCGTTGGGTATTGTTCCAATAAAATCTTAGGCTCCTCAAATGCATCCACCTGTTGAAGGTGTGTCTCTAACTGCTTCAGTTTCATCTGGCACTTGTCATTCACTTTAGCTTCTGACTGACTGTAAATATTTATTGGTCATTCCATTCCTAGATAATTCAAAACAAATTGTGTTATTATCAATAGTTTACTTTAATGCTTACTTTACTTTAGCTAGTTGCGTTAATCATAACCCTGTATACTGTCGGGAGGCCTTATCGGTACGATCAAAAGTAGGCTTTACTTGAAATTTATACTACTTGAAATGGTCGCTATCGCTGAGGTCAAATGTGTACGAATACAAATGTGTCCTCGAGCACAATAGACCCTTCCCATGAAATATGTAAATTGCACACAGCACTGGTGGAGGGGAAAAGGGAAATTTAAAAAAAATACAAAGAAAAAAGTATGATTCACCATTAAGGCTTCCCCACATCACAGCAGCAATAACAAAAGCAGGTGTCTTGGGGGTGCCCAGGTCGAAATTCTAGTTGAACCTAGTTAAACTGGATTTAACTGGAACTAGTTGAAAACCAGTTGATAAACTAGTTAAACACAGTTAAAACCAGTTGGTTTAATATGGAAAATGGACAGGCACCAACTGGTTTATCATTTAAACCTAGTTGAACACAGTTAAACCTAGTCCAAACCAGTTTGTTAATATGGAAAATGGATGACTTTGGTCACTATCCAGTTGAACCAGTTGACCCCAGTTAACTGGGTTCAACTGGAATTTTGACCTGGGTGGGGGGGGGGGGTGTGTGCGTGAGACACACAATAAAACAATAACAAAATCTGAAACTGATCCACACACTGTGTGTGAATCATGCAGTTTCAGATTGTTGATTTTTGTTTTTCATTCACTGTGTGCTGTCCTTACTCTATGCTGTGTGACACAGTGAATGAAAAAAAAAATTTACTATCCGTCTACGTCTATACTTATTAGTGTCGTAATGTCAATGATAAATTAATTAAGATAAGAGAATACGAAAACACACATTTTAAATCATAATGCTTTTACGACTAAAAAATAAATGTCAAGCATGTTATCGATGGGTTCATTAAATGACATTAGATTGAGACTCTAAGGAAAGAGGCAATGACTACTTTTACTTGTTTTAAGAAATCTTTGGGTCATGTTCAATCCAAGTAATGCTTGGTTTTATGAATTGCATTATTGTTACTTGTCAATAGAGGGCGGTATATAAGATGAGTGGTCTACTATCCACAATTTCACAAAAGCATCCGCACGTCGCCACCAATATTTATAATCCGCCCTTTTCTTGCTTAATTAACTCCAAAAACCCTGAATTTGTTTTCTTACCTGAGAAGAAAGGTTCTATAACTCTATTTTTGGACCCCTCTGCCTTCCCAAAATGCATGCGGTTCTGAATCGCGATAATGGATCTGACTGCATGCTGCATGACACTGACAGTCTCACTCTGCCTCCCCATCGTCCATGATCCATCGATGATCGAGAGTGAGTGAGCGCAGTGAGTGACTGACACAGTGTTTGCTTACCTTCATTGCGATGACTTCTAGTTTGGGATTCCCTCACGAAGAGTTGGTAGTTTGTACCCACAGAAATGGCAAAAATTCTGCCAAACAGTGAAGAAAATATGAACGAATTCAAGTAGCGAGTAGCGAGTAGAATAGCATGAATAGCGAGTGGTCTTTCTGTGTATTTACTATTTAATTATTGCACCAACACAAAAATGAGGGCGCTATGCTGGTTTAACGGTGGTATTTTGTTTGCAGGTGAAAAATTAACGGCGGTGTTAAATACCGCCCTCTTACGTGTGGACAACTGCTGCTTTATGATTGGTCTGTTGCGCGTAAGTTAATAACCAAGCTTTATGATTGGTCTGTTGCGCGTAGGTTGATAACCAAATTAGACCAGGTACCGTTAAACCAGCATAGCGCCCTCATTTATGTGGTTTGAGAAAGGCCCTAGGCCTAGGCCTAATATGAAACGTAAGCTTTCAAGCAAATTTACGCTGAAGCAAAGATAACAAACAGCACTTTTAATTTGACATATCAACAACAAATTCCTGTCACTCAGTCCAGTTTATTTGCAGTTTGCACTTACCCGACAAATTTTGCAGAAATTTTTGACAAATTTAATGTCCGAGTTTTGGCTAGTCAGTACTTCAACACCTACCTCTCATCAATTACATGCAAAGTATATGGTTACCATACTATAAAATACTGAACCGCATGCGTTCTATGTTTTTTTTATGAGCTTTGTCAACGCAACATCGTCCCCATTTCCAACCATTATTTACAATAGTACAGAGCGCTCATCCTCTTACTGCTCGACAATCCCTGGGAACAAGGTTGATGTTAACGCGCAAGTACCTTGTGTCGAATGTGTTTTAGACACCTTTTGTCTGCTGCAGCAAAATGGCGACTGCCCCAGTTCCAGAATCCACTCCTCCGGCTGCGGAGTTGGTGACCCAGCGACGTTCTTCAGCGACTCACATCAATCCAGGTGAAATCAGTCGACCCATGAACCTTCAGAGAATCGCTCAAAGAAAAACCCAAGTCAGAAATTATCCGAAGACGAAGAAACTGGAGAAATTGGGCATCTACTCGTCATGCAAGGTTCGGATTTTTTTTAATAATAATTATTATACAGTTTTTGTTATTGTTTTCTACAGTGCATTGTTGCATGAATAATCGCCTATTTCCGACATAACATTGTTGGTGGTCTTAAACTCAAGTTCCTCTTGCCTTGGGGTAACGGAAAAGTTTCCGTATGGCGCCACCACTTTTTCATTCGAAATAAAATAATATAGTATCTAATTTACCTGATTGATATATGATATCCCTTTTTGTAAAAATGAGTGAAAAGTGGTGGCGCCATAAGGAAAGTTATCCTTAGTAACTACTGCTTCATATCATAAATAGAGGTGTAACTGTAAGGTTTTTTTTTTAAAGTTGAACAACATTGTTTGTTGTGTGAATTTTTTGCAGGCTGATGATTCTTGCAAGTGCAATGGGTGGAAGAATCCCAATCCACCCCCTACGCCTACACAGCCAAGCCGTCTAGACATTGCCACACCTCTTGCCAGTCTGTCTGATCCCTGCAGGAGCTGCAGCCACCAGCTTGGTAGGTGTCTACAGTGGGCTTTCCCAAATCCATAAAAATCCTCCACTGTGAAGTTTGATTGGTCAAGAACCAATCATGTGACGTGCAACAAAAACGCATGTTACATGGCTCGGGGTCGGGTAACATGAAAAGTGAAGTGCACCGTTGTACATCACCTTGATCGTTCCAAACATTGGTTGATTTCCAGCGCTGTGTATGAAACACCCAATGGCTCAGTCAGGGGAACAGTGAAGAATTGTTTTTATTTATAAAATACTCAATCGTAATAATGTTTGAAGATGAAAACAGAACTTCGAGAAGAGGATCGAAAAACTATGTTTAGGTATAACAAAACAATTGTTGCATGCTGTGACTGGGGTCCATGGGTTTTGTACACCGTTGGTGGCAAATGGCACTCTCGGCTTGGCCATGGACCCTGACATATGTAGCGTGCAACAATTGTATATTGCCGTATGCATCATGCAGGACTCACTCCTTGTTTTGTACTATCAATAAAATGTTTGTCTTTCACCTTTGAACTTGGTCTCAGACCCCCTATGATTGTATAACTTTGTAAACGTGAAAACTTTGGATGGCTCCTAAAACTGCGACAAAATTGTATAAAATGAACAATGAACTTGATGTACAATGAACTTGTTAGATGGGGGGTTACGATTATCGCAACTATTTACTTGTACACGTTTTGTGTACATCTCTTCAGCCGCTCAATGAAATGAACAATGAACTTGATGTACAATGAATTTGTTAGATGGGAGATGGGGGGTTACGATTATCGCAACTATTTACTTGTACACGTTTTGTGTACATCTCTTCAGCCGCTCAATGAAATGAACAATGAACTTGATGTACAATGAACTTGTTAGATGGGAGATGGGGGGTTACGATTATCGCAACTATTTACTTGTACACGTTTTGTGTACATCTCTTCAGCCGCTCAATGAAATGAACAATGAACTTGATGTACAATGAACTTGTTAGATGGGAGGTTATGATTAATGCAACTATTAACTTGTACACATTTTGTGTACATCTCTTCAGCCGCTCAATGAAATGAACAATGAACTTGATGTACAATGAACTTGTTAGATGGGAGATGGGGGGTTACGATTAACGCATCTATTTACTTGTACACGTTTTGTTTACATCTCTTCAGCTGCTCAATGAAATGAACAATGAACTTGATGTACATTGAACTTGTTAGATGGGAGGTTATGATGAATGCAACTATTTACTTGTACACATTTTGTTTACATCTCTTCAGCCGCACGATGAAATGAACAATGAACTTGATGTACAATGAACTTGTTAGATGGGAGATGGGGGGTTACGATTAACGCATCTATTTACTTGTACACGTTTTGTGTACATCTCTTCAGCCGCTCAATGAAATGAACAATGAACTTGATGTACAATGAACTTGTTAGATGGGAGATGGGGGGTTACGATTAACGCATCTATTTACTTGTACACGTTTTGTTTACATCTCTTCAGCTGCCCAATGAAATGAACAATGAACTTGATGTACAATGAACTTGTTAGATGGGAGATGGGGGGTTACGATTAACGCATCTATTTACTTGTACACGTTTTGTTTACATCTCTTCAGCTGCTCAATGAAATGAACAATGAACTTGATGTACAATGAACTTGTTAGATGGGAGATGGGGGGTTATGATGAATGCAACTATTTACTTGTACACGTTTTGTTTACATCTCTTCAGCCGCTCATGTTTCCCATCTGGAGAATGTACCGGAGGAGGAGATAAATCGCCTCCTTGGCATCGTTGTAGATGTGGAGAACCTCTTCCTCTGCGTGCATAAAGAAGAGGATGCGGATACCAAACAGGTCTACTTCTACCTTTTCAAGGTGAGTTGATTATCCTTACATTGTAGGTCACGGTTTTAAAACTCTCTGGGGACAGGTTTAAATAAGGGAATAAAAGGGTAGTGACGACGGCCGTTTAAAACTGGCATGGTCCTTGCCGTGTGGGAAGGCAAAGGCCTTTACCACACTGCAACAACCCAAGGTCACTACTCTTTTATTCCCAGTCATAAATGCCTTTCTGGTTAAAGGCAGTGGACACTATTGGGTAATTGTCAAAGACTAGCCTTCACAGATGGTGTATCTGAACATATGCATAAAATAACTAACCTGTGAAAATTTGAGCTCCATCGGTCATCAAAGTTGCGAAATAATAATGAAAGAAAAAAACACCCTTGCCACACGAAGTTGTGTGCGTTTAGATGGTTGATTTCGAGACCTCAAGTTCTAAATCTTAGGTCTCGAAATCAAGTTCGTGGAAAATTACTTCTTTCTCGAAAACTATGGCACTTCAGAGGGAGCCGTTTCTCACAATGTTTTATACCATCAACCTCTCCCCATTACTCGTCACCAAGAAAGGTTTTATGCTAATAATTATTTTGAGTAATTACCAATAGTGTCCACTGCCTTTAAAAGGCGTAATAAAGTAAGAAACTCAGTAAAACTTATCCGCTTCCGCTTTCTGTATGTACGACGTCCTTGTGTTGCATTGTTATGACTGATAATAATAATAATAATAATAATAAGACTTACAATGCGCACATATCCACCCTGCTGGGTGTTCAAGGCGCAGTAAAACCAAAAACAAAACAAAAACAAAACACAACACAAAGAAAAACAGACACAACAAAAAAACCTGATACGCCTAGTTTCCGGATTCGTTCATGCGCGTTGTAGTCTCGGTGCAAGATGTTCTTGTTTTCCTTTCACACACAGCCTGGCCAACTCACCGGTCATTGCTTTGGTGTCCATTCAATGTACCAAAAGAAACTTTCAATTTCTTCATGCCATGCGATGTGATGGGAGGGTGTAGTCTATCCCACACCAACTCGGGGCTCGGTCGCAGCCCTCTCCTCCCCTGTGTCACCTAGACACACATCCCAGTGAACCCTGTTAAGGACAAAATGCCTTTAAAACAAAGCATCAGGGCCCAATTTCATAAAACATGCAAGCACAAAAATTTGCTTTTAAAACATGAAATTTCTTACTTGATAAAAACAGGATTACCAACTAAATTTCTTTTTGTTGCATATTGCTTGTTACTGGTATTCAGCTGTTGTTTGCTTATCCTGAAAATCACACAGAAATTTGGTCGGAAATTGGGTTGGAAATTTCATGCTAAGCAAATTTTGTGCTTACTTGTTTTATTAAATTGGGCCCAGGTCATGCCATGAGATTCTCTTGAAATTCAGACCCTGCTTCTAGGTCATTTCTAGGTTTTATCATTCTGGAGTTTCACTTTCGTTTTTATTCAGTGTTTTACATTGTTTTATTTTGAAAAGCTCCTGAGAAAATGCATCCTACAGATGAGCAAGCCGTCGGTAGAGGGTCCACTTGGAAGTCCACCATTTGAGAAGCCAAGCATAAACAAGGCAAGTCTTTCACTATTTAAAAGGATGTGTGTGTGTCATATTGCTTTAACTATGTCCATTTAAAACATTGGGTGTGTTTAATTAGCTTCCCTGAGTTGACCCCAGTCTATGCATCAAAGTGGGCCCCTGTCGTGAGCTAATCGAACGACAGCTTCCCCCAACATTCACACCAATGCATCTTGGGACAACAGACCTACGTTCATTGTGTGTATTTCATTAAAAAATGTTTTTGCATTTTGTCCTTTTCGCTTTTTTGAGATATATCGCCGAACCTTTTCGCTTTTTTGAGATATATCGCCAGAAATCCAGAGCAATCATGTCCGGGCAGGAAGAATAATCCGTAATTTGAATACCAATCTGTAAAGCGTTACTGCCACAGATAAAGGTTTTGGGCCATAAAAACCGAGTCACCACATTATTGGAAGTAAAATGCCTCTCAAAATGCTTTTTACTATCGGAAGCTGCTGTAGGCTTCTAACCTTAAGTTGTTATTAACTGTGACTGGTTTAATTGAAAAATGTTAATGTGGAAACGATTCTCTTAGTTCTCTGGCCTCCGGGCTTTCTTCATATAATCTGGCGGAGAAAGAATATGAAGTTGTCAGATGTGTTTCTCCCGATAATATATCAAAGTATAGAATGACCCGAATTGATAAGTTTGAAAATAAAGCCACCGCTGGCGGCTCTTGGTCCGGGGTTTGATGTGTGAATAAATGAATATATTAAGTCAACAAAGAAGCATAAAAAATACGGTTTACACACGTTTTTCTGCCAGTCACATAACCATTAATGTAGAGAGTGATAACACCGAATGTATACCTCCCAGGTCCCTCAGTTTTAAAGAGAAAAATAAGAACAAACTTCTTTTTGACTCGATTCTTACCAGGGGGTCACAAATTTTGTGGTGTACAAATTTGGGCATTTACCTCAGAAGGACTGGCAGACGATGTACGACCTGGCAAAGATGTTCCTTCATTGTCTCAACCATTGGAAGCTAGAAACACCAACCGTTAGGAAGCAGCGAGCCCAGACAGACGATGTAGCTGCTTACAAGGTCAACTACACAAGGTTGGTGCAGTTTGACCTTTCGACCACAACTTTATAAATCTGCAATTACTTCACTTATTTTATGTATTTCAAATGATAAACCAAAAGGGTAACTGACTGGGTAAAGTATAAAATTATTTGGGGTTGAACAAAGACAATCTTTGTTTCAGACTAGTGCGAAGTTTGAACCATCTACCTTTGGATGAACTTTCACACGCTCTACTGACTGAGCTTTCTACCCCCATGTTGACCCCCATGTTGGTGCCCATTAACAAAAAGAAAATGCCTTGGTGCCCTTTAAAAAAAACATCAAGCCTGCACCAACGTGTCCTAAAAAATATAGGGCAAGTTAGCGTTCTACATAGCTTTAATGTGTGTATAACTATTTTGTTCACTTCTGGATCTGGATCTGGATAAATATTCTCAGCGCTCTAATTAGAACCAATCGAAAAGAATAGATGATGAAGAAATTTAAGTTTTAGATGTGGGAGGAAAACCCCAGAGAATTATTCCAGGGAAAACCCACGCAGTCGCGTAGGGACTGAAAACCAAATTCACATAGTGTCCCCCTAGGGTCTCGGAGACGCCACTATACCAACCTTGCTTCTGGTCATTTTTAAGGTGGTTGTGTTATTGCCACGTCCCAGCATTCTGCGATAGTCTCCCACGCTACGAGACAACGCACATCTTCGGTCGATCGCTCCTGCGTTCAGTCTTCACCGTCATGAGGCGGCAACTTCTGGACAAGTTCAGAGCGGAGAAGGACAAGATGCCGCCTGAGAAACGAACCCTGGTGCTTACTCACTTCCCAAGGTTAGTACGCACTGTTCTTTGGCGTGTCATGGCCTAGCGGATAAGAGCACCAAACTCATGCTATGGTCAGCAACGTGTGGGTTCGAAAAATTCAAGACAACAAAATTTATTACTAAAAATCACAATTAGACATTAGTGACACAATTATTCAATCCTTTCAGCATGAATGTTACACCGTGACTATTTGAGGCGCGGCTAGTTGAGTAGTAAACTTCACTAGTCACCCAGGCCAGATTTGAGCACCGAACTCAAGCTCTGGTGTTTCTGATCAGAAGAGTGTGGGTTCAAGTCCCCATTGTGACACTTGTGTCCTGAATTAAGACACTTAACCAATATTGCTTCATCCTTCAGATGGGATGTAAAGCTGTACATCTGGTGTGTCCATGCAGCTGAATTCTTATAAATTTGTTCCAGGTTTCTTTCAATGCTGGAAGAGGAAGTCTATGGACCTAGTTCACCAATCTGGGACCCTGACTTCTCACCTATGCCTGGTAGTACTTGTGTGCCTCTTCCAGACCCACCTACACCAGACAATGGTATGGTCTTTGGCTGCCATAGACCTTAACGCAAATACTCATTACGCACGCGTTAGGCGTGGAATGAGGTGCATGCTGGTCTAGCTAAGACCAGCATGCACCTCATTAAACAGTTGGCTCTTGCACATTTGGGTATTTGCGAAAAGGTCTATTGTAAATATGGTTTTTCCTATTTTGGTTTTTGCTTTCTTTTTCGGCTGATTTCTGCATTTTATAAATCCTGTTTATTATTTGTTTGAATGATCTTCCAATCAAGGGAACTCGGCAAACTCCCACAAGGGATATAAACACCAAGCTGGCAACAGCCAATCTCTTTCACAAACATTGGTTTAACGTCTATGACAATGAATTACACAAATCAAGAAAATTGTGATTCATTAACTAGACGACAATATTTATTCTAGTCATTGTGAAATCAGCAGTTAGCTGAGGGATTTGAACCCACAACCTTATGATGCAAGTCCTGCAGTACATTATTGTTTTATTATTGTTTTACATGCAGCTTTTTTAACGTTACTTCTGCAAACCACGTACAATCTTCAGCCTTTGGTATGAGAATATGAATTCTGTTCAATTTGCTTTATGTCCCTTATAATAAACTCCACAGCGAGCCCTTTGGCAACCTCAGTCCCAACAGCAGCGAGCACGGTACCAACCATGGGTCGCATCACCATCTCAGCCACCGCGGCTTCAACGGCGACGTTGGCCGATAACAGTACCTCCTTTAACCTCAGCCCTGGGTTGGTCAACAGCAAGAAGGCCGTCAAAGTGGGCGACTCTGAGGAAGAGGAACCTGTAGTCGAAAAAGGTATTACTAGTATTAAAATACCTCCTAAAATTTGGATCCTAGTTTCAAACTTTGTTGTCGGCAATAACATGTTGCAAGTGGGCTAGTAAACAAAAAAATGCAATCCAAAGTTTGACCCCCAAAATAGTAAAGTACACAGTCTCCGATGTTCTCCTCGTGCTACAAAAAAAAGTTGGTTCACATTTGTCCCTATTTCTGGGATACGAATGTCGGCAGGTCTGTAACATGTTGAGCAGTGGCTCTCATAATGGGCAAAGCTCCATTAAAGAATTTTTAAGTTGTACACATTCTCTTCAGAGAGCAAGTGTGTTTACTTTAAGTTATTTGGGTCATTTAACTTAGCAGTTGATTTGCCTATAGCTGTCAGCAGCCCTACTGGTAATTAAGTCCACTTTTTGAAAAGGAATTACATAGAGATAACAGGTGTGAGTTGCGAGACGAAAATGATGTTTCATTTTTAGCCTGTTTCTTTAATGGAGCTTTTCCGTAATGCTGGCCAATCTGCCCTACTGGTAATTAAGTTCACTGTTTCAAAAGGAATTACATAGAGATAACAGGTGCAAGTTGCCAGACGAAAATGATAATTATTTGAGCCTGTTTCTTTAATGGAGCTTTTTATAATGCTGGCCATTCTGCATCAAAAACTAATTTTGTGTCTACAGCAGACCTTGAACTTTGGTCTTGAAGGGTGAGAGGCACCTGTATGAGGAAAATGTGGTACGTTCGATCAACTTTTCTGGGTCGACCCCGGTCTGCGCCTGGTATGTTCGAATAGCTTTTACGTCATTCCAGGGGCACACCCAGGTCAACCCCCAGTGCCCTGCTTGTGGAACGGGTCACTTGGGGCTGACCACGAGAGGGTGAATGTGATCGTTCACCTGGATGAGAACGGCCGGGTTGACCCGGGAAGCTAATCAAACTCGCCCTGTAATTGAACTTTGCACGGGACACCAAGTCAATTACTGGGGGTGCCGCGGGTTATTTCGGGGCTTGCTACTGTAAAACCAAGTTGGTATTTGCCTACAGCAGGCTTTGGACTTCGCTCTTGGAGGAGCATCTCTATGAGGACTATGTAAATGAACCTTGCAGAGGGCACCAAGGCAATTGCTACAGTATGCCTCCTTGAATCAAATTGAATTATTTCTTATTTTAATAAAGTGGCTGAGAAGAGGAAGAGTGATGACTCGGAGACGATCGAAGATGCCAAGAGACAACGACTCTTAGAAGGTAAAACATGAAACTTGTAATCACAATCCTAATCTGAATCAGAATTATATAGTCGCCAAAGCATCCTAATGGAAACATCACATCAACTTTTTTTATAGAAGACAAAGAACAAGTTTCAGTTTTAGATGTGGGAGGAAAACCCATGCAGTTAAAACCCAAATTCACAAGCAAGACTCCGGTCTGGGTATCGAACCGGGGTCCACACAGGTGAACTGCCTGGTCGTTTAAAGGTTTGGTTATACTTTGGAAATGACCCTAAACAAAATTGGTTAGTGTTTATTCTAAAGCCTACTTTTTATAAATATCTTAATGGTAGTATAAAGCATCCTGCTCAGTTATTTTGTTTGAAGTGTACTCGTTGAAATTAAAATCAATAAAAATATGTCGAAAAATCCTCAAAGATTGAAAAAATGTGATTAGTAAATGTTATGATTTTCAGATAGGTTCTGCTTAGTACCTTAAAACCCAAGGTCTCAAGTTGAAAGATGTGCCCATTACTGCAATCAAGAAATATCTTCATGTAGATTCAAGTGTTTGGTTACTTTCTTCTCAGACGATATTCCAATGAAAGTTGTGAGTGAGGTGTTATCGACGATCACGGATCCTGCTGCGATGGTTGGCCCTGAGGTAAGCCATTGCAGAAGTGCTCAATGTAAAGTATTTATGTACACTAAAGTAAAATAGTAATAAGAATATTTGTATGGGTATCCATTACACAAGATGTTCAATTGAGGTCCATTGTTCTACTCATTATCAACTCACAGAGTAGTCTGTTTTCTGCACATGCTGCCCGGGATGAGGCGGCCCGCAATGAAGAACGCCGTGGCGTTATTGAGTTCCACGTCATCGGGAATTCCATCACACGAAATCCATCTCGCCAGACGCTGATTTGGCTGATCGGACTTCAGAACGTCTTCTCCCATCAGCTACCAAGGATGCCTAAGGAATACATCACAAGGTAGGGTAGCTTTTGATATCCTGGTAGCATAAAAATTGAGTCTTGTAACTTGGGCCCAATTTCAAAGCGCTGCTTAGCGGCTGATTTTGTGCTTACTGTTCAATTTCTATTTCATAGTGCTGCTAACCGTAAGCACACAAAAAGGCATGCTACCCTTCCAGTGCTTACCGCACGAAAATATATGACGTCAAAATGCAAACCAACGTAAACGCGCAATATGGCCGCCAAATTTGTCTGCTAACCTGTGAAATACGCTTGCACCGTAGCAAACTTTTCTGCTACAGTAAGCACGAAAATTTGCTTACCGTGAAGGAGCGCTATGAAATTGGGCCCATGCTTGTAGCTAGACCAATTTGGTGGCGGGCAAGAAATCAAGTCCACCAAGGGTGAAGGATCAACAAAATGATTCATGTTTAATTATGGGGCTATCATTGCTGAAGTGCAAGCTCCAGGTAGGCATGATGCCAGGCTTCCAAACTGTTCATGTTTTGGGGAGCCATCGATATTAAGTTGATTGGCCTTTTGACTGTGTTCTTTCTCTGCAACATTTGATGCTCCTTCTCATCAGCTGTGTCTCAGATCAATGACAGTTGACATCACTTTGAAATCTGTGCTGGGCAGCACAATGTATTTTGCTCAGAGTGCTGGGTACAAATTTCGAGTCTTGGGCAGGCCCACCCAGCACCGCCCACTGTGGCTACAACACTGCTTGTAAACCTTTCCCCCACTTCCATGGAAAAGTTTGAGTGCGTTTTGGCGACCCCAACCAAAAACATTGTCATCGTTGAGCGTTTTCGCGTGTTGGGTTGAGCGCGGTGACGATGCTGGTCAGACCACCCGGTAACCGACTTGTTGAGTCGGTTGGGCTCTGGTTAGGGTCGCCAACACGCACTCAAGGGCATCACATAAACTCAATTTGACCTTCGAGACCCTCTTGACAAACTAACTACTTATCTTATTCTTGACTGTCTTTAGGTTGGTGTTTGACACCAAGCACAAAACCCTCGCCCTCGTCAAGGACGGACGGGTCATCGGTGGAATCTGCTTCCGTATGTTCCCGACCCAGGGCTTCACCGAGATCGTCTTCTGTGCTGTGACCTCTAACGAGCAGGTCAAAGGTTACGGTACCCACTTGATGAACCATCTGAAGGACTACCACATCAAACATGGAGTCTTACACTTTTTGACCTTCGCTGATGAGTATGCTATCGGCTACTTCAAGAAACAGGTAGGTTTGATGACTGCGCCCATTTTTATAGAGTTGCTTACCTTAGAATTCTGGGTTTGAGATCATCATGCTTTGCTTACTCTGCAAGCGTTGAAGTTATGTGTTCATCGTGTAAGAGTGCCTAGTAATAAGTAGTACACATGTGCAAGAAAGCAAAAGCAAACAAATTAATTTGGAAAAAAAAAGCCATTTTGAAGAGAGAAAAAAGAAAGAAAAAACCTCATCCTTCCTTTTTCAACAAGACATAATTTTTTTTATTATTTGGCCTTATGCAATCTTTAGCTGCAGAAATATTCTTTAAACTGTCTCTCCCAATTGATATTTCTCGCAGGGTTTTTCAAAGGAAATAAAGCTGTCTAAATCTGCGTATGTCGGCTACATCAAGGACTATGAGGGCGCTACACTGATGGGCTGTCAGCTCAATCCTCGCATCCCGCATACAGAGTTCTCCCAGATCATCCGGCGGCAGAAAGAGGTGCGTTTTATTTGAAGTTGTCGAGGCATTTCAAGGCCTGGCCGTTTGAGCCTCCGTTCAGCATCTGACACTACTCGCCTCATGAAGTCTAACTCGGTCAAGCTCTGTTCCTCTTTGGTTTGTTTGTTTGTTTAATAATAATAATAAAAGACCGTTATTATATAGCGCTTTTCACACCCGAGGGTATCTCAAATCTCATTACCCCCGGTCACTGGGCCTTAAATCATTCCTTAACCATCTAAACTCCCTAGGGAGTATACAGCCTGTGCGACAATTATATGTGCTAATCCGTTAAACCAATCACAAGAACCATCTCTGCCCTCACAGAAATCCCATTTACCCCTGGGTGGAGAGAAGCAATTATAGTTAAGTGTCCTGCTCGGGGATACAAGTGTCATGACCGGGATTCGAACCCACACTCTGCTGAACAGAAGCACCAGAGCTTGAGTTCGGTGCTCTTATCCACTCCGCAATGACACCCTGTTTAGATGATCTTCCCAAAAGAGGATTTGGTCAACCTCCCACAAGGGATGTTGACACCAAGCTGCCCTCTCTCCCATACAAACAATATAGGAAGAAACTATACATAAATAGCAAACTTGCGGGTACAATCTTGTATTAATCTCTTAAACGTGGGAGTGTTGGCTCTTAGAAGAGCCGGTGTGGTCTCGAGGTTTCGAACAGCACTCTGACATCTTCAGGAGAAACTCCCACATGAGAGACCTACAAATGGTTGTACCTGCAAGTTTACTATTTAATTTTAGTTTCTTCCTATTTATCCACACCATGAAAAGCTTCAAACAATAACACTCACTCTAGTCATTGATTTGTTTTTTTAACCGTTTGTGTGTAGATTGTCAAGAAGCTAATTGCGAGGAAACAGGAAGAGGTTCGGAAAGTCTTCCCCGGGCTGACCTGCTTCAAGGAAGGGGTGCGACAGATACCCCTGGAGAGTATTCCTGGACTGGGTGAGAGTCTTTCCATTATACTATTATCATTCCTGACATTATGTAAAACGTCTGCTTGGAGACAGGCCTGATACTTCATGAAGGCAACAAAGGCAATTGCCTCTGTGTCCCCTGGTCATTGCATTGGTGCCCTTGAAATGCTCCAGTAGAAATTTACAATTTCCTCATAGGGTGCCCTTTACCAGGGAGATAATGCCTTTGTGCCCTTGCCCTGTCAAAAGACGAAGCATAATTAAAGATATTTGTGAGACTCATTATTTTATCATCATTCTCTTTAGACAAAGATATTGACGAAAAAAGAAAAGAAAAAAACACCGGACTTGTTTAGTCCAGAGCCTTTTTGCTCGTCACCGAAATCACTGGGCTGATGGTCCAGTGTAAAATTTGAGCCCAAAATGGCAGACTGGCTGCATGTGATGTCGGTGCAAGAGTGTAGAGTGTTGTGGCCGAGTTGTTAAGAGCATCAAATTCAAGTTCTGGTGCTAAGCCACCAGAGTGTAGGTTCGAATCCCGGTCGTGACACTTGTGTTATTGCTTCTCTCCACCCAGGGGTATAAATGGGTACCTGTGAGGGCAGAGATGGTTCTTGTGATTGGTTTAGCCAAGTAGCGCAGATAATTGTCGCACAGGTTGTATACTCCCATGGGAGCTGAGAAACGTTGAAAAAGGGATGTTATTTGCCCTATGACCATGGCACTAATGTAAAGCGCATTGATACGGGTATTGTGAAATGCGAATTATTATTATTAGTTATTGTTATTACTTGTTCTAGAGGAATATAATTTTGTTCTTCTTTTCACAGTTGAGGCAGGATGGAGACCGCCAAAAGAGAAACCTCCGCCAACGAAGCTCTGTAATATGAGTGAGGAGCAAGTCTACCAACTCTTCAAGACTGTCCTGACTGCAACCAAGGTAAAATGATATGCAGATTCAATGGGAGACTTTTTGAAAGCTCTGCCACTAGAGGGCAGCAGACCTACCAGGTAAGGGTGCACACTCCTATAGCAAACAATGGTAAATGCTAAAAATTCAAAAATACTCAAAAAAAATTTAGAAGTCTCTCAGCCTCTTGAAAATGAAATCAGATACATTGTCATACAACTAAACTTCAGATTTCTTCTCAATTTTTGGTAGGTCAGCATTTTGGAATTTTTGCTAATTACCCTAGAAGAAACACTCCCAAAAACTCATGCACACTGCTTGTTATCCTTGGAGAACTCGTGTCCAGTACATCCTGTTCCATAACAGTTTGGTTTATGCTGGCAATGTGTTATGAAAAACAAAATACAGTTTGGCTAAATCTAAAATACAAAATCAAAAACACGCAAAACACAAGGTATTTGCTGTCAGTGACCGTCACTCATGCTTCTCCTATTCCTAAGTTGTTGACATTACCTGGTGAAGAGCGCCCTCTCTTGGTGATTGGCAGATAGTCTAAAGTTTCCCATTCAATTCACAAGTATTTCTATAGACCCATTGCATATGACGTCACACACTCAAAAAGGAGGCAGATCATTGGACAATAGTTGTTCTCTGTGCGTAAAAATGTGCGCGTGACCTTAGTGACCTGTAGCATTAAGCAAGGGGGAGCTATTGATTTCTTACACAGTAACGAATGTGCTCCTTTGGGTGTCAACTCTCTTGTTTGTATACGATAATCGATTTTGACACCCAAAATGACACCCAGGATAGGCACATGTGTGTACGCTGCGTGTATTACAAAGGGTCCATACTGTCAAAAAAATAGCATTGCAGAATTGATAATTATACAATGTTATAACAGAACAGAGTAGTTTTAGGTTTTATACAGTCAAAGCAAAGGAACAGTTTGGAGGCAGATTTGATAAGCTAAAACATGTAGTAATGAGCCTGTGGACAAACAGAGAAAAGAAGACCTATTTATGAAATCGAAGGAGATCTGAACTTTTCAAACATGCTTAGGTATGGAGGATGAACATGGACAAAACTTTATAAAAAATTTCCTTGGCGCCTAGTGCTCAAGGAATGTAGTTTTGGGTGTGTTCGATTAGCTTTCCTGGGTCGACCCCGGTCTGCTCACGGTACGTTGGAATAGCTTTGACATCATTCCAGGGGCTCACCTGGGTCAGTCCCAAGTGCCCTGCTTGTGGAACGGGTCACTTGGGGCTGACCCAAGGTGCATGACGTCACAATGAGAGGGCGAGTGTGATCGTTCGATTAGCTCTTGTCAGGGGCTCACCCAAATGAGCACCGTGGGGTCGACCCAGAGAAGCTAATCAAACACACACAATGAATGGTTAGTCAGAATGCTCTGGTCCCCTGTATCCACACCACATGATTCCTTTGGTTTCTTTTCATATTAGAATCACACAAGTGCCTGGCCATTCCTGAAGCCTGTAGAAGCCTTGGAAGCACCAGACTATTACGACCACATCAAGTACCCCATGGGTGAGTTGTCTTCTCTATGGCCATGTTCCACACAAAATTATTAAAATTTTGTTTAACGAAGGAAAATTTACTAAAGTAGGACTTGAACTTGTGACGTCCAAGTTAACATGCTGGTCCTCTACCAACTGAGCTGTCTAGCCCTATGTTTGGCGCCCCCTATTTTTCCGGGGTGTACTTTGCTTTTAAATATTGTTTGGAAAACTCTTACAACTATCTGTTTGTGTGTTTTTTAAATGCAAAAAAAAATTAATGGCCTGACGTTTCGACCCTAGCAGAGTCTTTTTTTAAGGCTGAATGTTTTTTTTTTACTGACGTGTTATAGATTTGAAGACGATGACTGAGCGACTGAAGAACAAGTACTACTGCTCCAAGAAGTTGTTCATTGCAGATATGCAACGGATCTTCAGTAATTGTCGAGCCTATAATGCAGCCGATACAGAGTATGTTAAAGGTGCCAATACACTGGAGAGGTTCTTCTTCAATAAGATTAGAGAGTTTGGGATTATTGATAAGTAATATGAATTATGAATGAGATTTATCCTGATTGCTATTAAGTATGATAGTGCCCTGTTGGCGCGTACCTCGCATACTCTCAAAAAGCGCCATTCTAACGACAAAAGGAGGCAAATCATTGAACGATGGCTTTTCCGTGGCAGCAAAATGTGGGTTACCTAGAAGGAAGCGTACCTGGTAGTGATATGCAAAGGGGGTCTACTGATTTCTATAGAAGCCCTTACAAAATGCTGAATGCATCTCTGAACAATGCGCGTTTACCGTTTCCATCATTTTGATCATCAAATAATTTGTGCACGATTTTCACTCCCAAAATTATGGTGTTCAAGGGGTCTATAGACCTCATGCACATGACGTCATTTGAGTAAAGTCGCCTCGCCTAGAGGTCACATGGAGGTTTGTTCCCAGGCCAATCATGTGTACTGTGTGTTCAAATGTGAATGCTTCCATTATTTCATTATCATTTTACCTCTAAGATTGCGGCATTATGACGTTAATGCATCACTCACTAAAGTCCTAATAATAATAATAATAATAATAATAATAATCCGTTTTTATATAGCGCTTTTCACACCCGGAGGGCGGCCCAAAGCACTTCGCATTATTAACCCTGATCACTGGGCCTCATTTAACTTCTTAAACCATCTCAGCTCCCTGGTGGAGAGTATACAGCCTTGTGCAACATTAATATGCGCTACTCGGCTAAATCGATCACAAGAACCATCTCTGCCCTCACAGGTACCCATTTACCCCTGGGTGGAGAGAAGCAATTATAGTTAAGTATCTTGCTCAGGGACACAAGTGTCACGGCCAGGATTCGAACCCACACTCTGCTGAACAGAAAACACCAGAGCTTGAGTTCGGTGCTCTTATCCACTCGGCCACGACACTCCTAGGATTTCTTGTTAAAAGTTCCATCAAGAGTAAAATCACTAGTAACTACATTGCAAATGATTTTAAGCACATTGGCCATACATTTAATTGCTATTGAGAAAACAGACTTTAGTTCATCTACTGTACGTATACATCAAGTGTATTATTATCCCAAAGTCCTATGGAAGGAAAAAACCCCAAAAACAAACCTACTCTGGTTTTATTCTTACACTGATGTGCGTAACAGTACATTATTAAAAACACATGTTTAAGAATCTGTACATATTAAAACCAAAAACTAACTTATGCTCAACTTATGATTAAATCACCGTTTTCTTTGCTACTATTTTGTACAAATGTTTTGTTTTTATCTGAGGTATGTACGCTTTGTGTATAATATCATGTCATTCAAAACTCAAATAAACTTAATTGCATTTTGTTTTTATAATAGAAATTGTGCTTGGATCATTTTGTTGTAATCTTGAGGACTGCAGGGACCAATTTCATGGCTGTTTACTGTAAGCAAAGAATCTGCGCTTACAAAAGCAGGGATTTCAGAACCTAGTCAAGCGTATTCCACAGGTTAGCAGAAAATATCTGCTTGTGCATTCATTTTAGTACTTATCATCACTCTACCACCCCCCAGACATGATTTTATTGTTGACTTTTTTTAACCAAGTTTTCTTGAAAAATTGTGTCTGAAAAATTATATTAAAGAGATTTTTCATTTCATGACCATTGAAATTTGTTGGGCAGAGGTCAGGTCATTCAGTCGTTTGCGGCCTGTATGAGCGTTTCGATACAAGCCATTTATTGCCAGTTATAGACTATAAAGGGTCAAGTGGAAGGTACAGAAAATTGTGGCAAGGCCAAATCCCACCTATCTTTAAAGGCAGTGGACACTATTGGTAACTACTCCAAATAATTATTAGCGCAGAACCTTACTTGGTAACGAGTATTGGGAGGAGGTTGATAGTATAAAACATTCAGAGTGAAGTAGTTTTCGAGAAAGAAGTGTTTTTCCACGAATTTGATTTCAAGACCTCAAATTCGCTTGACAAGGTTTGTTTTTCTTTCTCATAGTTATCTCGCAACTTCAACGACCAATTGAGCTCAAATTTTCACAGGTTTGATATTTTATGCATAATGTTGGCATGGGGTTTCTCAACACACCCCTCTTTACTACGAGGCTAAAATCCCTAATTAACAGCAACCTCCTTATCACTCAAACGTTAACCAACAAAATGTACAAGTACAATCCATCACCGCTCCCTTCTATCGTCTGTCTCTATATTCCTTCACACGTTGCCCTCCTCTATCCCCATCTCCCCGATCATCTCGACTGCTTCTCTCTGCTTTGATCCTTGGTTCGTCTCTGGTATCATGACGTCTACGTTTTGATGAGCTCTGGCTACTGTATTCCTCATCACGTCTACCCCCATGAGAATCCTCCCTACGATGATCACGATCTTGATGGACCCTTCTTCTATCATCATCACTCGAGTCTCCTCTGTGCTTCTTGGTATTTCTGCCCCTGCTTGGTTTCTCAGTCCCAGAATCGCTGTCGGAATCTGATGAGCTGCTACCGTGTCGTCTACTTGATTTCTTTTGACTACGCTCTCTAACGGATTTCTCTCTTGAAGTATCACCTTTAGAGCTGTTCTGCGGCTCCTTCTTGACTCGCATTTGACTGTGGCGCATCCCTGCATCTTCATCGTCCCTTCTCTGCTGATGGCTTCCTCTCCTGTAGCCATTATCATCATCCCGGACGGGACCTCTCAGTTCTTGTTTTACAGCCTGCCTGTGATCGCTGTGCTTCTGACTGGAATGGCTCCTTCGCTCATCCTCCTTCTTAACGGATCTCTTCTCGTCATCTCGTCTACTCTTCTCGCTGCCTTGTCTGCTTTCATAACGCTCAGGGGTGCTGCTACGTCGTCTTGTTCTCGACTGCTTCCGACGTCTTCCATCTGAGCTCTCATCACTTGACGAGTCTTCACTGCTGGAATCGACTCTCTTGTGCTTCTTGGATTTCTGTTTTTTCTTTCTGGGCTCTTCGTCTGACGAACTGTCGCTTCGTCGTCGCAGTTTCTTGCTCTTCTTTTTTTTGTGTACAGATCCAGAGTGTTTATTCTCTAAGCGGTTCAGTTTTCTTTAGAAAAGTAAGAGGAAATAATAAGGGATTAGATTAGTCACTGGGTGACAACATCGGTGACAAGATTTCACAGTGATCTAAGTAAGGAGTTGTATGTTTACTATTTACTATTAAGAAGTCTTGTAATGTAGAGAATGCGAGACTCAGAATAAGCCCTGTTGTCACCAAAAACATGTCCACGTACCAATGCAACGACTGACTGTCGACAGATTATTATTAGTAATGGACCGTTTATTATTATTATTATTTGTGGACAGAATGGTGAAATGGTCTCAAAAGGAACATATTTTTTATTCATGTTTTGGAACAGCCTTGGATCAATGTTTGTCGACTGGCATAGCGTTTAATAGCTACATGGGTGTCTGGGTATCTTTTGGACACCATGTTTTATCTTTCATTTACATATAAATGTAATGTAAGTGCACAATTTGGTCACTCAGTTTTTAAGTTCCCAGTAAATTTGGACACCCTTTTACCAAATCTAGGCTGAAAGCTTGTGGATTGGGGATGTGGGGACTTACTTGAGGAGTTTCTTCTTCTGTTTCTTGGTGAGGGATTTCAAGAAGGCCTCCTCTGGGGGTGGGCCGTCATCAGAATCCTCCTCTGCAACAAGATGCTGGTGAAAATATAAAGTAAGGATAATCGTGTAAGCAAGTTTGAAAAAAGCACTGTTGGTTTTTAGAAGAACAAAGTTTGTTACCAGTCACAGGCCCAATACTTTACGGAGGCAATCACCTCCATGCCCCTGGTCATTGCCTCGGTGCCCTTGGTAATTTCCTTCATGCCCCTGGTCATTGCATTAGCCCCTGGTCATTGCCTCCTTGCCCCTGGTCATTGCCTCCATGCCCCTGGTCATTGTTTCCATGCCCCCTCGTCTCTACAAATGTTTCACTACAAATGAACATTTTACCTTATTGTATGTTTCGTCTTGTATGCTGCGACCGAGGACGTTCTGTTTGAAAGCGTAGCCATCACGCCGCATCTCTGCGACGAGTTGGTCCTGATGGACAGTCTCGGCTTTGGTTTCTTCATCTCCGGATGCTTCATACCTTGGACACTGAATGAACATAGAGTGAGAAACAGTTATGTTGTGTGGTTGTAGATTAATTGTTCGAACCCCAATCACCCCTTCACCACCTGCTGTGATATGATTTGTTTTACCAGTACAAAGAGGGACAACAGTATCTGGAAAACACGCCTTGTAAACTCCCTTTCCGGGGGTTATTGTGTAATATACAATAGCTACAGCATACCTCTTTGTCTGTGTTGATGTGCCCCATCTCGTGACACTTAACACAACGGACCTTCCTGACAGCGGCCCCGGTGTCTTGGCTTAGTCCAGGGAGTATGGTCGGAGGCTCAGCTTCCATGGGTGTATCTCTCTTCCATTCCAGCTTTCCTTGGTCGCTAGGCTCCGTCTGGTAGGCCTTGGGTGCCTCGTAGATGAAGGTTAGGCCATTCTTAACTCTCTCATCTCCCATCAACTGCCTTTAGAATGAATTATAACAACCAACGAGAACATTAAAGACACTGACACTGTTGGTTATTACTCAAAATAAATTGTTAGCATAAAAACTTAATGGTTATACACCGTCACACCAAATTCGTTCTCACTACATTCTGAAAAATGTATTCTTGGTGCAAGATGATAGTAATAGTACGATGCCCGGCAAGGAGGGAGCAAGCGAGCGGGGGATCGCGATCAAGAGAACAATTGAAAAACGTTTTGCACCAAGACTACATTTTTCAGAACCTAGTGAGAACGAGCTCGGTGTGATGTGGGTATTACGAGCAATAGAAAGCTCTAATGATATAATATAATAAAACATTGTGTTTTTGACATAGAAGTTATTTCTCACTCAAATAATAACAGACTTCAGGCCTGACCAAGCCTTTTATTAGGCATCTGAAAGCACACAAAGTTGTTTACCTACGTACCTGTTGTTGTAGTGATCTTGGTCACGTTCATATTCAGCTCGAAGCTCATCCTGTTTCTGCGTCTCTTCAGCGACCCGCTGCTCAGCTAGCCAAACCTGTACATTTATAAATAATTTAACAATAACGCACTCTGTATAAGTTAGAGGGCACTGTCATGACTGTTTGAATAACAATAACATTTGTAACTTTGGGAATTTAAATATTCACATTATTACACGTACACCTTTGGTTATAGTATGGTCATATGTTGACATGCGATTGTGGATTGTGAGTATAAAGTTTGGTAGTTGCGATAACGTAACCCTCTTCTTGACGGCGGGAGGAGGGTTACGTTATCACAACTAAAAGTTCGGAGGTCATCCTAATCATTAAAAATAGATTGTGGAGCAGTTTTTGGTCACTTCCTGTAATTTGTTTGGAATCCCGGAAGTTGTGGATCCTTTATACAGTCGCATGCGTATGGAGGGTTACGATTGAAAAGTTAACATGGTTAATAAAAAAGGGTTACTCTAATTGAATTACCATCAACACGAACAGTTACATCGACACTGACATCAGTTCAAATGGTAACACCATCTACACCTCCAATAAACTTGAATATAATAATAAAAATAGCGGAAAAGTTTCCGTATGGCGCCACCACTTTTTCATTCGAAATAAAATAATATAGTATCTAATTTACCTGATTGATATATCCCTTTTTGTAAAAATTAGTGAAAAAGTGGTGGCGCCATACGGAAAGTTATCCAAAATAGCTTCCTATGCGCGTATATCCGTCACTCGCTCGGTGATGCTCAAAAGTCAATCAGGGTAATTTTCTGCACGTCGCCACCAATTTATCCGCCGTTAATTAGCTTAGTTGGCGCTTAGTTGGTCCATGGTTGGTCAATCAAGCAAACAAAGCGCTTTCTTCAAATTAAAAACTTAAAAGGGGCAATAACATTTGTAATCAACAAAAGAAAGAGGCATATAGAGATTAGTAAAACTGTGGATGGGTATGGGCTACTGGAGAATTTCCACTTAAATTAATGAGGGTGTTGACGGTGTATTGTGCAGTGGTGACGGTAATGTACTTAACTTGTAATTAAATTAAATAAAGAAAGATTTTATCATGTTTATTTATAATATTGCAACGCTGATTGATCACATGCTGACGTTGTTCCTACACAAGCAAAATAAGGTGAAACAGTACTCAAGAAATTCATACCATTAAGATGACCACTTACCCTTTTTATATTAGCAAACGAAGAAGGATGGAAGAACTTTTTACACATGAAATTGGCGAAAGATTTCCCCATTTTTGTGATGTGTTATGAGCAAAAATTTAGAAGATTCCTTTTTTTACATCGACATATACAGCGCCCTCTTTCGCTAACAATCAGCTTTTTTATTGCGCCCTCTACTGTTCTAAGCTGGATAGTCGACCTTGTCTAGTCTTTTGCTCGGGCCGAGCGAAGTCTAGTCTTCGCTCGTACGTCCCACAACGGCCTCCCAACGACAAAAACGGAGCACCAGCACTCAAAATGCTGTCGACAGATTTGAGAGCCAAAGGGATACAGTTTAAGAATTTTGCATTGAATTCAAAAACGGAATAATTGGAAGCTGCCCCTGATTTGTACATGTGACTTCGTTTTGAATTATTATGCAAAATGAGGGTGTTTATGCCGCTTTGTCTATTTTCAGAAACCGGGTTGTTAAGAAATTGATACCATGGGCGATGTCACATAGATATTCAAGAGAGAATAAAAGAACATGCTAACACAAACAATAAAAATGTAATTGTTTAGTGATACTATAACTAATACTTTTAATTAGAGAACTATGCTACATACACCCGCCAAAAATCTTTTTTGGGGGTGCCATTGTACTCAAATAACTTCATAAAACGGATTAATATGGAAGTACGTAGGCCTATACCCAACACTGGATACGCAGGGGTGTTTACTAATGTGTGTCATTGAACGTTTTTTTTCTTTTTCTATCTGGTACGCCCAGTCAACATATGGTCCGGCGACACTGACGGCACTTATGCAAAGCAGTGGCAATTATTAGGCGCTTGTTGTTTGACGGATGACTTCGGTAGCAAAATCCCTGTTACCTTTTAAAGACACTGGACACTTTGGGTGTTTGTCCAAGATCAGTCTTCTCACTTCGTGTATCTCAACATGCATACAAATAATGACAAACCTGTGAAAATTTGAACTCAATTGGTCGTCGAAGTTGCAAATTAATAATTATGAAAGAAAAAACACCGTTGTTACACGAAGTAAGTTGTGTGCTTTATGCATGATTTCGGGACCTCAAAATCCAATTCTGAGGTCTCGAAATCAAATTCAAATATTTTAGACTAAGTGGAAAATCGCTTCTTTCTCGAAACTAAGTTACTTCAGAGGGAGCCGTTTCTCAAAATGTGTTATATGCTAACAATTATTTTGAGTAATTACCAATAGTGTCCAGTGCCTTTAATCTGCCACAGGAAATCTAACTCGCATGTAATTGTGATTTATCTTTTATTCAAATTCAATTTCCTAACGCGCGAATATTAAATTAATTATTATTTCCATTTTTGACAGACAGGTGGTGTGACGTCCTCGATTATCAATTCTCATTTTTAAAAGATTTTAAACATCTGCGTTCAGTAACGCTCGGGTGATTCTGCATAAATTGAAAGAAAGAAGCATAATATCTAGATTCATTGACGCAATAATTCAAATTATCGTCCCGTCTGTTTACTTGATGTTTCCTGAAAACTGGCTTAAAGGCAGTGGACACTATTGGTAATTGTCAAAGACTAGCCTTCACAGTTGGTGTATCTCAACATATGCATAAAATAACTAACCTGTGAAAATTTGAGTTCAATCGGTCATCGAAGTTGCGAGATAATAATGAAAGAAAAAACACCGTTGTCACACGAAGTTGCGTGCGTGGTTGATTTCGAGACCTCAAGTTCTAAATCTGAGGTCTCGAAATCAAATTCGTGGAACAGTACTTCTTTCTCGAAACTATGTCACTTCAGAGAGAACCGTTTCTCACAATGTTTTATACCATCAACCTCTCCCCATTACTCGTTACCAAGTAAGGTTTTATGCTAATAAATAATTATTTTGAATAATTACCAATAGTGTCCACTGCCTTTAAACAACCATTTTTTTTTTAAATCTATCTCGTTACATAAATCTGTAAAATATTATTTCCTGAAAACTGCTTTGAGTTTTTAGATCGTTCGTTTCCGAGTCAAGCCATAGGCAGGTTTTCATGTTTGGAAGTCGAAATCGTGTACCATGTTTTTTTTTAAGAAATAATATTGAAGAAAAATACATTGCCATTCTGTTTGAAGTATTGTCGGCTTGTCAAATAAAACTAGTCAACTAATAAATAATTTGAACAGAATGTTGCAGCTTATATGCGGCAAAACGTTACCACCAAGACTGTTTATACAAGGAGAGCTGGATTGAGAATTTTGTGACTGTACGGTACGTTTAGAAATGTTGGCAGGAGTAGGCCTTATTAAGGGTAGTCCGTCCTTGTGGTTACCGGAACATTTCGAGCACCATTTCCGAAAGCACGGATGGCAAACAACTATGAAATATAGGAACAGACTAATGTAAGGGTAAACCTGTTACATGTACAAAAGGCGGCACTTTTGGGAACAGCGAGGATCCTGGGAAACGGGACGTAGCCCGACTCGAAGAGTTCAGGCACAAAGGAAAAAATGTAATCTTTCTTTTGCATGATGTTTATTTTTTATTTTTTAATGCAAGTTTGCCCAAAACAAGGCTAAAACCCACTTTAGGTAAAGGGCTACAAGGAAGAAAACCTAGACATGCAGAAACTCAGTGGAGCTGAAGGTAGGAATTTATATTCCTCTTAAAAGATGGCAGATCATAGGATGAAGGGAAACATGCACCAGGCAAGGAGTTCCAAAGAGATATGTACGAGGGAAAAAGCTACTGGAGAAGCTCTTTGTTCTACATCCCTCGGCATGTGATGAAATAAAATTAAAAATGGTAATAATTTGACGCTAAGATTAAAATCTTCTGAGATTATGGGGTGTTTTTTCTAGACATGACTTAAACAGTTTTAAAATTTTCGTTTTTACAAAATAAAAGATGAGTGCATAGAATAGCCAATCATTTATTAAAGATACAAATAAGGTTCTCTCCCATAGGTTAGTTACGAACCTAACCAATGAAAGAAACGATTTGATTGGGTGATAGAAACAATGCGTAAAATCGATCTATCCTAATTAATTATTCCATAAAAACTATTTCGTAACCAAAACTGCTGTCGAGGGTTTTTAATCATAAACTTCACTTAACTATTTATATTCCCATCAAGGGCAAATCTAAAAATCTTGCTCTCTCAGCAAAACTGTTCAACCAATAAATTTAAATCTATGACGAAATTAATTTACCCAACCAATTAAAATAAAGTTTCGCTGATTAATTAATAAGTATGATTTAGTACATAAAGTCAAACACTTTCTGTCGTGATCGAAAGACGAGAAGTACCCCGTGAAAGCTTTGGGGGTGTTGGCTGATTTTACCTCATTTCGTTGACACCGTACCTGACCAGATATCGAGGGGGACATTTCATCATTATGGCACGGGAATTGTGCCGATACCTCCTATTTTTGGCTGGCGTCGTACTGTGTATAGAAAGGTAAAGATAAATCTCTAAAAATCCTTAGATTTGTCCTTTTAACTCTTATTAATAGATTGCAAAAAAAAAAAAAAAAAAAAAAAAAAAAAAGTGGAAAAACAATCTGAAAGGTATACAACAAGTTGATATAAAAAATACTTTTTTTAGTCGAAAAACCTCACTCAAAGTTTATACTATGGAATTTGGGGGGGGTTTTGTCGGTGAAATATTTCCCTCTGAATTTCTAGTCATATTCGAGACAAATGTATCTATTCGATCCCTCTTGAAAACGTTTTTTAATAAATGCATTTTAAATGTCAAAATGATACGGTGGCTCTGGAAGGACACTGGGAGTCTTTATTATTGAGATTTAGTACTAAAATCTTTGATGTTCTACAGCAAGGGTCAATACTCTTGTTAGTTTTTCCTCCAAGTAAAATGTGTTGTACAAAACGGAGTAGTGGAAGTAATCAGCAAAAAACCTGCTTCCCTTATTTTTACGGTGCCGATAGTGTTTTATGAGAAAGTGAAAGTTCTCTAAATGTATGTATTAACAAATTAATTTAAATTATCGAACAGTTTGCAATTCCCATCGAGTATGCTGAATATTGTTATTATACCTTTGTAGATCCAGCGCAACTTTGGGTCTTTTGAAAGTCGAGGAACCTTGCATGCGAATTGAGAGACTTCTGTACAACCCAAGTACCTGGCAGAACGTCAGCAGTATTTTCGAATGGAGGAAAGAGAGTAGCTACGTATTGAGGTAAACGCAGGATTGTGAAAGTGTCGAAAAGTCTACCATAATCATCACAAAATGCCCCTTTGTATTTTATTACTATTTTTCTCTTTGAAGTAAGGTTTCACTTTTCATTATCGTTTTTCCTTTACTCGATGTATCGTGTTGTAAAAAATAGTACGTGGATTTTAGCTTCAGTATTAATGATTATTGTATTTCATCCGTAGATGGGTTTGCTGTGACGGCATTGAATTACCAAACATCTGTGGAAAACGTGAGTTATTTTTTTATATTTATTATAATATAATATTTCAAAGTCTTTATTTGCAGTTAGAGCAAATTAATTTTGTCAGTTCCCCTCCAAAAAAATTATTTGACTTAAACTCATTCTCTTTATACGTAATTTATTGTTACGAAATCATTATTTGTTCATTAAACAAACAATAAATTACGTAAAAGGAAAGGAGTTTTATTATAATGAATTCTAATATAAAATAAGACTTGATATAAATTGTATTAATAAGCAGAGTATTGTCATTCTTCCTCAAGTCTAGAATTGCTTCAAAATGTTATTATTATTTTTTGCTTTATAAAGCCATTTGCAATCCCCCTTGTTCCGAGTTTACGGAGCTGTGCAGGAGAGAGGACCGTATGTGTGTCAGTTCAAACCCATCAGAACTTGGAGCATTAGGTAGGTGCTTATTGGTAAATACCTCTTGCATGAATGACGTCATAAGTTTGAACAGCACTCTCGAGATCAAAGGAAGACCTGTCATGGCTAAGAGTTGTGCGAAGCGCATACTATAGCATTTCCATTGGGCAAGGTCGAGTAGCGACCATTATTTTGTCAACCACTACACCGTAATAAAAACACCGTAAAAATTGACGGTGCTTTACCTGGCAGGTGCCAGGTAAAGTGCAGTAAGTTTCCACTGTGGAAGTTTTGCTGACTACCCCGTCAAGGCACAATTTGCAAGACTTCCACTGTGAAATTTACGGCACTTTACGGCATCAGACATTTTACGGATTTCGTTTTGTTTACAGTGTAAAGCTCTATGCGTGCAATACATCACTTTCAAATCTATTTTAAACGAGCCTCTTACACTTGGCATGGATTTGTCATCATTTTTGATTTGTCATCATTTTTTCTTTATCCCTCTTCACTGTATAGTGTTAGGCATTTTCGAAATGGGTATTATTATGCAATTAAGTTACGACTGAACTTGTTTTTTTTTTTAGGTTTGCCACTACTTGAAGGAAGTCTTTCACCAATACCAATCGTACCTTCGATGACACCATTCTTCGATGGACACCTTGACGGTAAGTTAAAGTCACCTGGAAATGGTATTTTGTCAAAATAAAGCTTTAGTCACTAAAATATTATGTGTTTTGATGAGCGGAACATGAAAAAACAATTAACTGAGGTGTCTTTCTGTTTAGAACCAATATGCACTGTTTGCTGCAGCGGATCCATCCGGACTTTCGACGGCTTGAACTACAACTACCCAACGAAATGTCGCCACGTGTTGGCCTACTTTCATGCAAAGACGACGTTCACCATAGACTGGACTCCAGCCTATAAGTGCAACAATCTGACAAAGGCATGCAAGAGTGCGGTAGAAATCAGGTATGGGGCACCCTCTTCTGCTCTATTCTGTAGTAATTGACATAGCATTTTGAAAAAAATGAAGTCTCCTCAACCAGTGGCGAAACTTTGATTTCGAGACCTCAGAATTAGATTTTGAGGTCACGAAATCAAGCATCTGAAAGTACACAACTTCGTGTGACAAGGGTGCTTTTTCTTTCATTATTATCTTGCAACTTCGACGACAAATCAATTGAGTTAAAATGTTCACAGGTTTGTTATTTTATGCATAAATATGTTGAGATACAACAAGTGAGAAGACTTGTCTTTGACAATTTACCAATATAGTGTCCAGTGTCTTTAAACGTTGTATATTTAAACCAAGCACTATTAGATTTAACCATGTACTTTTCTGGTTGTCCCCTCCCCATCTTTTCAGTAATGGCGACTTAAGAATTGACCTTTTCCCAGAGGGAGTGGTTCACTATAATGGAAGGGCAGTTGAGCTGCCTCACGAGACTATTGACGGTGCCTTGATCTACCGGAGGGGTGTTGAAGTAGTCTATAAATCTGATGGTAATTCTCTTTTTTGTACAAAAGTGTTTTGACTATGCCTAGACGGTACGGGGTTGTGGTGGAGGTATTTTTTGTCGGTACAATTCTATATGGGGCTGAGATTAAGAAAAGAAGCCAACCGAATCACCTTCAGTTCCCCTAAGTTTTCATCTTTAATGTATGATCCTTGTAGCCACCTTACCGTGTGCTTTGGCCTTGTTTTAACGAATATAAAGACAGACAATACAAGACTTGTAGATAATTACAAAGGTTGTGGGTTCGAATCCTGTGTCATTCATGAATGTCGGTGTCCCATGGAGAAATCCCTCTCCCCTCCGGAGATTATCCTCCCCCCCCCCATAGTGGGGATTCATGGGTGTACTGTTTGGGCATAACGGATGCACGTTTTCAATAATTATCATTGTATCCAATGGAATTACTGGATCTAGCGGCAGGATAAAGACAGGGGCCTAATCTAGGGAAGGACTTGCGCTATGTCTAATAAACTAGGAACGATAAAATTAATAAAAGTTACAACAACAGAGGGCGCCCTAACGTCAACATGTGGTGGTTGGTGGCGCGACGTACGAAAGCGATCAAAAAAGGGCAGTAAAATTCGATAAATAACAGTATGAACAACCCTTACATCATGATTTTTAAAGAATGTTCTTTACTCTTTGGATGAGGGGGATGCTGGATGCAGGCTGAAAAAGGGCGATCAGTAATAATTTTGGCAAATTCTCAAGGCTAAAAGTGTCGGCAAAATACACGGTGTCGGCGGAACAACGGACCCGTCACGGTAGGTCGATCGAGTGTGTGTACATGCATGGAGGTAGAATTAGACATGTAGGCCCATGGGTAGTGAGTGAAAACCAAAGATAGTAGAGCGCCGTGCTCTACTCTTTGGTGAAACTGAAAGTACCTAGTTGCACTTGATCGTGTGGAAAAGTTTCCGTATGGCGCCACCACTTTTTCATTCGAAATAAAATAATATAGTATCTCATTTACCTGATTGATATATCCCTTTTTGTAAAAATGAGTGAAAAAGTGGTGGCGCCATACGGAAAGTTATCCTTTTTTTGTGATCCTAAAAATAAATTTAACTGGAAAAAGAGCTTTCAAATCGCTACAAATTCAGGGAAAAGTTTCTGTATGGCGCCACCACTTTTTCATTTGATTTGAAATAATATAGTATCTATATTGAATCTATAAAAATAGTGATTTTTTTACATAATGCCTTAAATGGCATTCTAGTCATGCTAGCAAACAGTGGTAGCATTTTTCAGCATTTTTTCTTTCTTTTTCTGCTGACTCTTGACTCTTGAGTCGTTACTGTCCAAAGTTTCTTAATGAAGTTTAGTGGATGGTGTGGTGATTTTACATGTTATTGTAATAGCGCCCTCTCTTGGCAGACTTTAGGCAGTTAAAACATGGCTACCTAGTTACAGACATGTAGCAGTTCATGAATAAATATAATCAAAGAATAATCCTTGCCATCCGTGTAATCTCAAATCAAAACAGATGGGTCTTTTAACAAAATGGGGCTATAACGGTGTCAATCAATCCCTTTCTAGTGCAACCTTCATAATTGAAGATGTTGGCACTGCCAGACACACTGGGCGAACCCTTCTCTTTGGGATAAGTGTGTACTGGGGTCTTTTACACGGGATCTATGTCCCATCAGGGCGAAGCAATAGTTAAAAGTGTGTTGCTTAAAAGGACAGAAGTGTCACGACCAGGACTCGAACCCACACTGCTGATCAGATTTTACAGCATCGGGTTCGGTGCTCTTCCACTCGGCTACGACACTTCCACAATGGATAAACTTTTTATATTTGCCCATTGACTTTGAGTTGTCTTTATTTATCTAGATGTACTAGTTACCTTTGATGGCGTCACCAATGTTGGTATTTTGCCAGCTGATATCTACAAGGCTGACGATGAGGGAAATAGTCTCCGAGGTTTGTGTGGTAACTACGACGGCAATCCCAGGAACGACCATGGGGCCGAAAGTGTGGAAGTCTTCGCCCCTAGATACAAGTTCCCAGACGCTCACTGCCCACTGCCCCAGGCGAGCCATCTGAAGCCGTTTGACACGGACCTGCCAAATCATGTCACGGAAGAATGCTGGAGGTTTGCCACAAACGGCCTCTTCCGAGCGTGCAGGATGGTCATCCCTGTCGAACCATTTTTCGATAGGTGCATGTTTGCGATGGCAATATGCGAGAAAGATGGGTCGTTTTGTGACTTATGTGAGATCTATGCGTCTTATTCCAGAGAATGCGCACATCACCTCATAGCTGTTGAATGGAGGACAGAGAATTTCTGTAGTAAGTTGTAAATGAAAGCATACTTAGGCCATGTCCCAAATAAGCGACTTCAGCTACGGCTTTGGCTAGATTTCACGTCATCATGCGTTGAAGTATAGAACGTCCTTAACAACACCCTTAGGAACAGCCGTAGCTGTAGCTGTAGCCCGCCAATTCGGATACAGCCTTAGTTTGTAAGGGGTGCTCCAAGGTCAAATTCAGTTTGTGATGGACCCATTTTCAATAAAACACAGTCCATTATGAAAATGGGAAAGCAATTACAAAGTCTCTAACCTTGCATTAAAATTTTGAAAATGCCACTGTGTTCGCTGTGTTTTTGTCCAAAATCAAAGACGTTCGCTGATAAGATAAGATAAGATAAGAACTAGATTATCCCACACTGGAGAATTTCAACTGGCCTTGATGAAGTCACATTTCAAATAATATGGTGTGTATCTTTGTCAAGAGATTTATCGCATTCCTGGATTCTGATGATAATTATTTATTCAATCAAAACTGCAATGAATTTGAGCTTATGACCGGCACAGAAATTCCTTTTTGGATCGATGTCATGTTTCAACTTTTGCTCTAAAAATTAATGTTATTTTGCGTCATTTTAACAGGGGTTACAGATTTGTAACTTCCCCCTACATCAGGACTCTGTTGGAAAGTGATTTCATCACAAAATAAACTGAATTTTACATAAGAGCCTTCTTCAAAATCATGCCCACCAATTAAAGCCAGCCGTCGATTTCACGAAACTCTCTCTAACTTAGGATTAATCTTATGACTTAAGACGAGTCCCAACCCTGCACTGTAGCATGCAGATCTTAAGATTAATCCTATAAGACGAGTCCTAACTCTTTGTGAAATCGACGGCAGGTCACTTTGTTAGTGTTACTCAGTATTAAATTTTTGATTGTCTCAACAAAATTCAAGTAATTTGTACCCTAAAAAACCAAAAATGAATACAAGCCAATCATTAAGTTTTAACTTTTTTAATGACTCGTTCATCTTGTATTGCATCCTTGATGTGCGCTGCATGCTGCAGTGATAGTTACCGACACCCCTGTCAGATTCCCTGTATCCAATAACAGTAAGAAACAATGGTATTGACTGTACAAAATTTCACCAGACTACCCTTCCAGAGGTGCTTTGTAGAGGTGCTGCAGCCGATTTCACGAAAGGCTAGGATTAATCCTATCTCGAGTTAGGGTGAGTGACCGGTCCTAACTAAGGACGGGTTTAATATATCCTATTGCTATGAATACGGAACTCAACTCGCCCTTAGTCCAAAGATAAATCCTAAGTTAGGAAGAGTTTGGTAAAATCGAAGGCTGGTCACCTGTTCCTCCTTGCCACTCACTGGCTTGGTATTGTATGATTACTTGATCTATTTGTATGTTTTTATGCCGGTGTAAAGCAAAATAAAACTAAACTAAAACATCTATTTTGATTTTCATTTTTGTCCTTTTCTCAAGACATTGAGTGTGACAACGGTAAGCGATACAAAGAGTGCGGAACTGCTTGCCCAATGACTTGCAAGAACGTCTTCTTTCCTGAGAAGTGTACATTGCCATGGGTCTCCGGCTGTCAGTGCCCTGCAGGTATGACCAAGGCCCAAATTCATGGATCTGCTTACCAATGAATTCTAAGCTTATACAGTAACCACTTTCTGCTTACTTTGCAAGTGCCACATTTCTGTACTAGCCGTGTAATCAAAGAATGTGGAGCAACACTCAGTTCCAAACGAAAATTCCCTGCTAACCTGTGAATTATTCTTGACCTAAGCGCAGGATGCCAGGGGACCAATGGTAGAACCAGCTAGGGACCAATGGTAGAGCCAGGGGACCATCGGTAGAACCAGCTAGGGACCAGTGGTAGGGTCAGGGGACCAGTGGTACATGTAGAAGAACCAGGGGACGTGGTACAACCAGGCGGGAGGTTGTTTTAAAATGTTTGTCACTGTGAATGCTATCATGCTGCTCACAATATACCTGGCCCCTAACTATTGCCCCTCATTCGTCAGAGGCTTAGTCTCGCACAGAGCAGCAGCAGTCTCCTATGAGAGTGTATTGGCGAGGGATCCGTTATGCTATCACCAAAATAAACATTTAACGACTTGTCTACAAGTCTATTTCAACACTTGGATTTGAAGCTTATTATGTCTCTGGAAACATCTTAGATCATGAACCTTTGGTGTTGATTTAAATTCAGGCACTCTGGAGGAAGGAGATGTTTGTGTTGAAAAGGAAAGCTGCTCTTGTGACCAGTATGGTGAAGTCTACCCATCTGGTTCTCTGATAGAGGAAGACTGCGAAGTTTGGTAAGTGGGTACCTGCAAGTTCCAGTGCCAAATTTCAAAGAGCTGCTTAAGCATTAACAACTAGCTAAGGAGGCCTGGGCGAATTATTCGAATATCCGGTTAATGGCGAATAGGTTTTCCTATCCGTAACCCCGAATGCCTTTTTTTTCTTAACCGGATATCAAAGATTACGAAAGTTTTCCTTCACGTAGAGTCAATCACGATCAAAAGAAAAAGCAAATCGCCATCTTTAAATTAGATCCGGTTATTTTTATGAATGAACCAAGTGACACTGTCTAAAACTAATATCAATCCGCCCATAAGATCAATTTTTAATATTTTTATTTATTTTTAATAGCGCCCTCTAGCGGCAAAAAAACTATTCCAATATCCGGTTAATTTCGGATAGTTGGCCAGCGGTATCCGAATACGAAAATTTCAATATTCGCCCAGCACTATAGCTAAGCACAACAAAGCACGTCACTGTACCAGACAACATTCAAATCTAATACGCAAATGGCTGATGAAATCTGAATACCTCAGACTATAGAAACAGGTGCTATGTCTCGTGATTCGGGGCAAGCTTTTGCATAGTTACATAAGAGCCGACAAACACCTGTGCACAATTCTGTATGAATATGTATGGCACTAGGGGTTGCTCATCTGGAGGTTGTTTTATAACAGATTGCCTCAAACTATTTGTATTTGACATGGAGGGATCGATTTCGTCCATTTTGCATAGCAAAATATTTAGACTGTGTGCACAACTGACTGCTAATATTGTCATGGCTACATGGCAGTTGCAGGTTAGATGGCTTCCGACTGGCACCCCTGAACAAAAGTATCGACAAAGAAAGGCAGACTGCCAACATAGGACCAGATAGCTCAGTTGGTAGAGGGCTGGCCATTAATACGGAGGTTGTTGGTTCAACATGTTCAATGGCTTAAACCATGAAATGAAATTTAAGCGGTAACTTGTGACTAAGCTGGGCCCAATTTCATGGCTCTGCTTACCGTAAGCACAGAATCGGCGCTTACGGAAGCAGGGAATTCTGTGCTTACGGCAAGCGTATTTCAAGGGTTAGCAGCGAATTTTGGCTTCTGCGTGTGCGTACTCCACGTTACTAGGCATTCTACGCCTACAAGGCTAGCGCAGAAATTCGGCGCTTGCACGTAAGCGGGGAATCGTGATCGTAAGCGCAGAATTCGGCGGTAAGCAGAACCAGGAAATTGGGCCCTGGTCATTGTACCACACATTATTGGACCCTGCTTGAAAAGAGAGTTTGTTGAAACTTTGCATGGTGAGCGTACAATTAGATTAAATTATGCATTAGCACAGGTGTAAATCTCTATCGAGTAGTGTTGGTTCCGAGAAGAACTGGGTGGATGACAACTCAACACTTCAATCAGTTTGCTCTGATCGTCTTCAGGAGGACGGTTAGTTGTCAACCACCTCTCAGAATCATCACTACTCAAAAGAGATTCTCACATGGTGCTACATTAAAACCTAACCTAGAAGTAAGTTGTATTAAAGGTTTGTCATGCTGCCTCCATCTTGGTCATGTTCCTCGTATCAAATAACAATAATGAATGCCAGTAATTATTTTGCAAATAGGAACCAGACTATTTTGTTCTTCCAGCCTCGGTGTGGTAACATTGATAGAAATTGGGGAAATTCACGATGGCGGCACCATGATAAAGGTCTATTGAAGGTTTATATAACAATCTCAATTCTTCTTTCTTTTTCTTGTTGAAACAGTGTCTGTATGGAAGGCATGCTTGACCAATGCACTCCCAAGATACCCTGCCATGCAGCCTGTACCATACTAGGCGGCCGCTATTTCAACTCGTTTGACGGGCTGAACTTTGAGTTTGAAGGCAACTGCGAGTATGTGCTTGCCCAGAACGCCACCTCTGAAGTTCCAAAGTTTGTTGTCTTTTTGGACCAAAGCAATTGCGAAGGAAACAGAATAGTTTGCATGCCTTTCATTAGTCTCCTTGTGCCAGATGGAACCATATATGAGTAAGGATGGATATTGTTTTAACCCCCCCCCCCCCCCCCCCCAGGTCCTCTCCTTGTCTCCTTCTTCATTGTTCATCCCTGGCGTGCCGAGTGGATAAGGGCGTGGTACTCAAGCTCTGGACCCAATTTCATAGAGATGCTAAGCACAAAAATTTGCTTAGCATGAAATTTCTCCCTTGATAAAAACAGGATTACCAACCAAATTTCCTCGTGATTTTCAGGATAATCAAACAACAGCTGAATACCAGTAACGAGCAATACGCGACAAATGGGAAGTTAGTTAGTAATCCTGTTTTTATCAAGGAAGAAATTTCATGCTAAGCAAATTTGTGTGCTTAGCAGCTCTATGAAATTGGGCCCTGGTGTTTCTGATCAGCAAAGTCTTGGTTCGATTCTAAGTCATGACACTTGTGTACTAGCAAGACACTTGACCAATTCAAATTTTTAGTGCTAACTTGGGATAAAACATGTCATTGTACCAGACAATTGTAAAATCTTACACGCAAATGGCTTATTGTTGTGAATGATGTGGGTTAGTTCAAGGCCTGTAATACACTATTGTTACTGTTGTTGTTTTTGTTGTTTGTTTGTTGTGAAACAGAGTCAAGGTTGCTGATGAGCTGATAGTCTACGGAGTCAACCAACCGAAACAGAATATGAGACTTCCTTATAAAAAGATTGATGGAGACAGCTCTATTATAGTGAAACGTCTCTCTTCGATGGTTTGCCAGATGAGGTTACCTACACTTGGCATACAGATTCTGTGGGGAAACGACAATCGCATTTACATCATAGCTGAAGATAAACTACTTGGCAAGGTCAGATTATGTTTTATCTTAAAAGATGAATTTACTAGAGTAGGATTTTAATCTGCTTGCGCTGGTTTAACGTACCGGCGCTCAAACAATTGAGCTATGTTGCCCAAATGTTGATTTCATGCTGCCTACCGGGGATCGTGTATCCGTCGTCAGAGACTTCACCCCAGCTTTGAATTGCCCGTCAGGAGTCGATAAAGCGCTTGGTAAGAACTGCGTATTATTATTTTTATTTTTATTAGTATTATGATTCACTCTTGTGGTTAAAACTACAGATCAACGGTCTGTGTGGAAACTACAACAAAATACAGTCCGATGATTTCACCCTGCCTACCGGGGATCGAGTATCCGTCGTCCGCGACTTCACTCCAGCATGGAGTTCAGATTACACGTGTAAAGAGAAACCTTCGGATTCGCTGCTCAACTTCTGTGAATTGTACTCATTAGTTGACGCAGAGACTAACGCAATCTGTGGTTTACTAAAAGGTAAGATATAACATTGAATTCAACCATCAGGGCCCAAGTTCATTAAAGACACTGGACACTATTGGTAATTGTCAAAGTCTAGCCTTCACAGTTGGTGTATCTCAACATATGCATGCAATGACAAGCCTGTGAAAATTTGAGCTCAATCGGTCGTCGAAGTTGCGAGATACTAGTTAAAGAAAAAAGAAAAAACCTTGTCACACTGGTGTTTTTTTTTTCTTTAACAGGAAGTTGTGTGCTTTCAGATGCTTGATTTGGAGACCTCAAATTCTAAACCTCAAATTCGTGGAAAATTACTTCGTTAATTCAGAGGGAAGTTCAATGTTTTATACTATCAACAGCTCCCCATTACTCGTTACCATGAAAAGGTTTTATGCTAACAATTGTTTTGAGTAATTACCAATAGTGTCCACCGCCTTTCAGCCTGTAAAAAAAAAATCACCAACTCACTGGCATGTTGTGGCCAGTGTCTTTAAAGTTCTAGTGTCTTTAAGGTCGTTAATTTTTGTGTCTGTTCTTTTTTTGTAAAGCGCATCCATTCAGTAAGTGCAACTCGAGAGTGGACATGACTAAGTACCACAAACAGTGCAAAATGGATCGCTGTATTCACTCCGAGGGGGCAGAGTGTTTGGCCATGTCTGCCTATGCCCAGGAGTGCTCTAGAAAGGGGATTGTGATTGAGTGGAGGACTCCAGAACTCTGTCGTAAGTTATATGCCTCTTTCTTCTAAAGTCGTCCTCTTGGGTGGATTTCACAAAGAGTCAGGACTAGTCTTATCTCGAGTTAGGACGAGTTACTTAGGACTACTCTTAAAGGGTATGGGTACTTTTTGCAAAATTTTCACATATTTACATTAAATTAAACAAAATATTACTTGCTGAGGTGCTGTAGTTTTTGAGAAATGAGTAAAACAATGTCACAAAAATTATTTTAGTCATACCGTGCTGGTTAATACGTTTTCTACATGCAAAATAATTTTTAAATCACTAACAGCTCTGGCCTTGTATTACTCATTTCTACTACTATCGCATCAGTAGACAGTTCAACTTCTGTAACACGTTCGCTGCGAAAACAGCTTGTGTCAAAATTCGCTTCGCATTCTCATTCGCAGGAAGTATGAACAGGGCTTAACTCTTCTTTCTCCAGAAGACGATCAGAGCATACTGATCAAAACGTCGAGTTGAAACCAACTGTTCTTTTCAGAACCACCTCAACTCATTAGAGATAGTCATTACATATCATATTAAGGGTGCGTTCGATAACACTAGCGTCCCTGGGTCTACCTTGCGGTGCTTACTCGGGTAAGCCCCTGACAACAGCTATAACGAGCGATCCCTCACCGCTCTTGTAGTGACGCCATGTACCTGGGGCCAGCCCCCAAGTGACCCTCAACAAGCAGGGCACTGGGGGCTGACCTGGGTGAGCCCCTGGAATGACGTCAAAGCTATTCGAACGCACCAGGGGCAGACCGGGGTCGACCCAGGGAAGCTAAACGAACGCACCCTAACTCTTGTTATTTTCTTTATGCAGATGTGCCCTGTTTCTTGGGTCAGGTTTACAAGGAGTGTGGGTCATCATGCAAGGTATCCTGTCTTGATCTCAGCAATACTGATTGCAAAGAACGCTGCATTCAGGGATGTCAGTGTCCTGACGGTGAGGTAAGTTCAACATATAGAGCTTTGTATGCCATAGAGTTATATATAAGAACTAGAGGGCGCATTGATATTTAACTAATACTGATTGCAAAGAGCACTGCGTTCAGGGTTGTCAGTGCCCTGGCGGTGAGGTAAGTTCAACATATAGAGCTTTGTATGCCATAGAGTTATATATAAGAACTAGAGGGCGCACTGATATAAAACTAATACTGATTGCAAAGAGCACTGCATTCAGGGATGTCAGTGCCCTGGCGGTGAGGTAAGTTCCACATATAGAGCTTTGCATGCTATAGAGTTAATATAAGAACTAGAGGGCGCATTGATATATAACTAATACTGATTGCAAAGAGCACTGCATTCAGGGTTGTCAGTGCCCTGGCGGTGAGGTAAGTTCCACATATAGAGCTTTGTATGCTATAGAGTTAATATAAGAACTAGAGGGCGCACTGATATAAAACTAATACTGATTGCAAAGAGCACTGCATTCAGGGATGTCAGTGCCCTGGCGGTGAGGTAAGTTCCACATATAGAGCTTTGTATGCCATAGAGTTAATATAAGAACTAGAGGGCGCATTGATATTTAACTAATACTGAATGCAAAGAGCACTGCATTCAGGGATGTCAGTGCCCTGGCGGTGAGGTAAGTTCCACATATAGAGCTTTGTATGCCATAGAGTTATATATAAGAACTAGAGGGCGCATTGATATATAACTAATACTGATTGCAAAGAGCACTGCATTCAGGGTTGTCAGTGCCCTGGCGGTGAGGTAAGTTCAACATATAGAGCTTTGCATGCCATAGAGTTATATATAAGAACTAGAGGGCGCATTGATATATAACTAATACTGATTGCAAAGAGCACTGCATTCAGGGTTGTCAGTGCCCTGGCGGTGAGGTAAGTTCAACATATAGAGCTTTGCATGCTATAGAGTTAATATAAGAACTAGAGGGCCAACAAGCCTACATACGTACGCGTCCCGGCATGTGCGTCCCATATCCAACTCAGCCTTCAGCCTCGTTGGACATGGGATGCAGAAGTGCTATATTTTTCCGTATTCCACTCACGCATGGTGTTAACTTGTAATATTTTCGTTTCGGTGCACTAACCCTTTAATATGTTTTTAAAAAAATGATATTTAGGTCCTTGACGATGAAACAGAGAAATGTGTCAAAGTGGCAGATTGTTCCTGTCAGTTTGAAGGTCACGATTTCTCGCACGGACAAAAGTGGAACAGTGACTGCAATGATTGGTAAGTGAGGGCTCGAAATTTACACTGGATCATTTATTTTAGTTTCCCCAACTGGGAGGCCGAAAGGAAAATAAAATGCTCCAAGGATCACCTCGGGGGTTGTGGTTTTAACCAAAAGCAGATTGTAGACTAACCTCCGTCATTAGCCTACGATACAAAAAGAAAAAAACTAGTTGAAGATTGCGAGTTGGGGCAGAGGATAGTTAATCTGTGGTTTCTTTTGTGGCTGATGCAGAGAAATAACCGCGATCTCAGACTTGAAATCAAGTCTAAGCAGGTTGAATTTCATTACATTGTAGGTCAAAAGTTTCATAAGGTCAATGATAATAGACTTTACCAAAAAATTGTTTTCTTATTTCCTTTCAGTGTTTGTTTAAATGGTGTTGCCAACTGCACGGATAAAATCTGTACCAGTAAGTTAACCTTTTGTTTTTGTTTTGTTTTTTGGGGGGGGGGGGATGGAGCTTGGGAGGGAGTATGTTCGTTCGGCTCCACTGGTCTTTTCCAAGACTGCTCGGACAGTCCAATGAGCTCAAACTGCGTAATGCGATTGTATAAACATGAAACTGAATCCAATTATTAAAATAATTTTATTTCAGGTGCAAATCAGGATTGCCCAATGAACCAAGAGTACATTGACTGTGTACACTGTGAGCGTAAATGTGAGAATATTCATTTGGCATGTCGAAGGATTTCGTGTACCCCCGGATGTGGGTGTCCAGACGGCATGGTACGCATTGGAAACGATCAGTGTATGCCGCAGTCGCAGTGTCCATGTTACTTTAACGGACAATCGTACGGTTCCGGTGACGTATTCTTCAATGGATGCAGAACATGGTAACTATGTTTTTTTATTTCATTTTATGAGGTAACATCCAACTCACGAGGTTGGATAGCCACTTTAAGATGAGGGCTACATTTAACTGATTTGGGCTATCGATCCAGATCAACTGTCAACAGGGGCACATTACCATGTACTCCTGGGGCTGAAACAGGGTTACCCCCTCTACAGCTTGTAAGGATGTAGGCATGGGTATCATCCACTAGGAGCCACCAACTCCTGGGGCTGAAACAGGGTTGCCCCCTTCACAGTCTGTTAGGATGTAGGCATGGGTATCATCCACTAGGAGCCACCTACTCCTGGGTAACCTCCTGGGGCTGAAACAGGGTTACTCACTTCGCAGTTTGTAAGGATGTAGGCATGGGTATCATCCACTAGGAGCTTGGCTGGTAGAGCAGAGTGCACTACATTTCCAACTTTTTCAAAGCAATTATGGTTAAGTGTCTTGCTCAAGGGTGTCTCTCAACCAGGATTCAAACCTTGGAGCTTGGGTCCGGTGATCTAGACTGCTTGGCCATGACACGCTATCATGGATAAGATTTAAGAGGGGCTCCAAAGTCAAACTAAGTTTTTGGACGCACTCAATTTCCACTAACTAGAGTCCCAATGAAGGTCTTCAACCTCATGTCAAAAGCAGGGTACACTTTTGTTTATTGTCAAAGACCAGTGTCCTCACTTGGTGTAAATCCAACATAAGCATAAAACAAAAGTTTGGCTCAATTAATCACTGAAATTGCATTTTGAACGGGTTTGTTGTGTTTTTTGTTTTCAGTACATGTGGTGAATCAGGTGTTTATACTTGTGACGACAAATCTTGTGGAGGTAAGTGAATTTGTTTTTAATTTTAAGGTAGGATTTGGAGAAAGGGTTCCCTTTGAGGTAATATGGTTTTGATAATTTGATTCAGTTTACTCGCAAGTGACTTTTAAAGTTACACTATACTTTCACTCGCCAAAAATCATTGAACAATTTAACACAGGTCTATTTGATACAAGGCAGGAGTTTCAACTTTGATGGCCATTTTCATTTTGAAAAGGTTGCTTCTATTGAAACCATTTGCAGGGATACAGGAATATTTTTAAAGAAGATCAAGGTATAGACTAGGGGCATTGTTAGCTTGCCAGCCCGCAGATCCTCATACGCTGTGTCAAAAAACAGCAGCGACTCCCAAAAAAAACCTTCCAGCGGCTTTTATAATTTTATCTATGTGATCATTTGCTCTCTTTCGAACATGTTGCAAAGAGCTCTTCTGATGGAAAATCTTAAAGTTCATACTTTGAAAGGGCATCAAAGGTCAATAGACCTATCCCATGAAATATGTAAATTGCACATGACGCGTGCGCACTAATGTTTTGGTTGGCAAAATGAGTGAACATCGCGCTGTTTTGTACACGGCTAATGGCTGCGTGACGCAGACGCCATTGTGCGTCTGCTAAGTGCACAACTCTATGGCGTTTGCCAACCAACAGGGTCTGTACGCATGTGTGAATGCAATTAGCATTATTCATAGGAAGGATCCATTGTCCTTATTGATGCCAGGGGTGTGTCCACAACTCGTTCCACTTTTACTTGTTGGCGAACGTGCGCAACTGTTGGCAATGTTTGCGCGAGTGGAACGCACACCAGGCCTGGTGTTGCACAATCTCCCAGCTCATTAAGATTGACACCCATTTGTTATATAGGATTTGAGGCATTGCATGGTGAGGTATTAATATTCACTTGGTTTGCGGTAACACCTTGTGTGTGTCTTCTTGCCAGGTAGAGTTTGTTCTGTCTTTCTTTATTCTACTACAGCGGAGTAGATTTATTGGGCATTCTGGAGACTTCTCAGTTCTGAAAAGAACAGTCCTACATGTACTTGTTAACTACTACCCATGCAGAAGGTATAGAAAATTGGCTGGGACTACTACTTCAGCATATAGGATCATAATTATCTGCACTACCGCGGAGTCAGTTCTTGAATTGGTCTCACCGTTTCGACGAGCTTACTCTATTCATCGTCATTTGTTATTAATGCAAATTTATTTGATCTTTTCCCCAGGCACATGCAGGGCTTATGGTGACCCTCACTACATCACATTTGATGGTCTAAAGTATGAATTCCAAGGTTAGTCACTCAAACTGAAATCTTTTGATGTTTTTTCTGCGGCAAAAAAAAAGAGGAAACAGCTTCTCAGGAGGCTCTTTGCAAAGTCTTAAATATTTTATATGACAAATGCGAGTTTCAAACTCCCATGCATTTTTCAAACTTGCGCTTAATGCCTCCTACCAACTTAAGTATGGTTGTAAAAATCATCCGACAGCGCCCCCCTTGTGACACAATAAGGTCACATGTAGGTCATGTTTAAACACTTCTGTTTGTATATCGCACGTTTATATGGTCATGTGATCTCTTCTCGACCATCAAAATAATGTGACTCATCCCCATCTTTTAAAATCCTTAAAGGCAGTGGACACTATTGGTAATTACTCAAAATAATTATTAGCATAAAACCTTTCTTGGTGACGAGTAATGGGGAGAGGTTGATGGTATAAAACATTGTGAGAAACGGCTCCCTCTGAAGTGCCATAGTTTTCGAGAAAGAAGTAATTTTCCACGAATTTGATTTCGAGACGTCAGATTTCGAACTTGAGGTGTCGAAATCAACCATCTAAACGCACACAACTTCGTGTGACAAGGGTTTTTTTCTTTCATTATTATCTCGCAAGTTCGATGACCGATTGAGCTCACATTTTCACAGGGTTGTTATTTTATGCATATGTTGAGATACACCAACTGTGAAGGCTAGTCTTTGACAATTACCAATAGTGTCTACTGTCTTTAATCATTTTTGTTTTCTAAGTGGTTTTTATAATTGTATTTTCAGTTTTATGTGTTGCTTTTTAACTAACTGTGTTCCTTTGTTTTTGTTAAGCGCTTTGAGGCCTACATTTGTAGCTTAAGATGCTATATAAATACCCTTTTAATATTCTTTGCCCCGATAAAATTTCCATATACTGCCTCTAGCTACTGGGCAATCTCGGTGGTCAAGTTGGTAAGACACTGCTCTAGAAATGCAAAGAGTTGTGGGTTGGAATACCACCCGAATATTATTCCTGTGATTTGTTTTCACAGAGCTTGGGAAAATACCGAGTACATGTACATGTATACAGTGATAACACACATCGGTGTACATGGGTAAAACCAAAATTAATATTCTTTATTCCCGTTGCAAATTTATATCTGTTATTATTGTTATTATTATTATTACTAAATAGTTGTTAAATTTGCATCGTGGATAAAGAATATTCATTTCGGTTTTTACCCATTTACACCGATGTGTGTTAGCACTGTACACATGTACTCAGTACTTACCCGAGTTCTTTGAGATAAAATCACAGGCATATTACTCAGGTGGGAATTAAACCTAGAGCAGTGTCACATTGGTATATACGAGTAAAAACCTAAATGATGATGATTATTATTATTAGGAGAGTGCAGTTATACCTTGGTGACGGACAGATGTCAAGCTGACAGCGTTGCAACGATAGCAGTCCAGGTCGAGAATGTACCTTGCGGAACGGAGAAGCTGACTTGCACCAAGTCGATCTCAATCTCCATCAAAGATGCCGTCATTACGCTGGTACGGGGTTCAGAACCAGTAGAGAGTAATCCAGGATCTACAGAAGCCAAATATCAATTCTTTAACTCTGGAATTTACCTCATTATTCATACACTGAACGGTAAGGATCTATTCTGTTTGAAAAGTTAAAATACAAGTAATGGAAAGTACAAGATCTTTTATCTGAACTTACCTTGGATATAGAGTCCCGGTCATGACACTTGTGCCCTTGAGCAAGACACTTAACCATATGGGTACCTGTGAGGGCAGAGTTGGTTCTTGTGATTGGTTAGCTTAGTGCGTTACATATTTGGCAGCACAGGCTGTATACTCCCCAGGGAGCTGAGATGGTTTAAGGAATGATTTAAGGCCCAGTGACCAGGGGTAATAATGTTGAAGCCCCATGAGCGTCACTGCGTGACAAACCTGAGCGCTATATAAGAAGCCACTATTATTATAAGCAAAACGATTAAAATATTATTTAAAATCGTAGATTAAAGGCAGTGGACACTATTGGTAATTACTCAAAAAAATTATTAGTGTAAAACCTTTCTTGGTGACGAGTAATGGGGAGAGGTTGATGGTATAAAACATTGTGAGAAACGGCTCCCTCTGAAGTGCCATAGTTTTCGAGAAAAAAGTAATTTTCCACGAATTTGATTTCGAGACCTCAAGTTTAGAACTTGAGGTCTCGAAATCAACTATCTAAACGCACACAGCTTCGTGTGACATGGGTGTTTTTTTTCTTTCATTATTATCTCGCAAGTTCGATGACTGATTGAGCTCAAATTTTCACAGGTTTGTTATTTTATGCATATGTTGATATACACCAACTGTGAAGGCTAGTCTTTGACAATTACCAATAGTGTCCACTGCCTTTAAGAAATACGTTTTTTATTTCTCAACAGGAATTCGTATAACATGGGACAGAGGAACGTCTGTTTTCATAAACCTGGACGATTCGTACAAAGGGAGAGTGTGTGGAATGTGTGGTAACTTCGACGGCGACTCCGGAAATGATTTCAAAACAATTGGAGGAGAGTTCCAGGCTACTCCGAGGTTGTTCGGACACGAATGGAAGACGGATTCTAACTGCGTGGTTCCACCGGAGCCGGTTCATCCATGTGAGACGGAAGTTGGTTTGACACGGAAGGCGTGGGCGGAATACTCATGTGACATTATCAAAGGGGAGATCTTTAAATCGTGTCACAATGTGGTAATGTAAACCCTTCTTGATGTTTACACAACTAAATAATAATAATGATTATAATAAAGTCTTTTAATGCACACATATCCATCCAAGGTGTTTAAAGGCAGTGGACACTATTGGTAATTACTCAAAATAATTACTAGCATAAAACCTTACTTGGTAACGAGTAATGGGGGAGAGGTTGATAGTATAAAACATTGTGAGAAACGACTCCCTCTGAAGTAACGTAGATTTCGCGAAAGAAGTAATTTTCCACGAATTTGATGTGTGTTTTTTCTTTCATTATTATCTCGCAACTTCGACGACCAATTGAGCTCAAATTTCCACAGGTTTAATATTTTATGCATATATATGTTGAGATACACCAAGTGAGACGACTGGTCTTCGACAATTACCAATAGTGTCCAGGGTCTTTAAGGGGCAGTTAAACCAAAAATAAAATGAAAGAAAACAGACACAACAAAATTATTCCTCGAATACCTGTGACAGTTTTGAGAAAAGATTTGCATTTTATGGTACAGAGACTAGATTAGAAAACACAGTGCAAGTCTTAACTCAGCGGAGCATTTCAGAGCAATGGCCTGGAGCTCTGGTATTTCTGATCAGCAGAGTGCTTCTTTTGCATACTCACAGCACGTACTGCTCAAAATTTGGAGGACCACACCAGCTCTTTTCAAAGCCAACACTCTACTGAAGAGATTTTACACGAGGTTTTACTCACAAGTTTACTATTTTTATTTTATCTTATTTTCCACACCATGCAAAGCTTCAAACACCATCTAGGTTCCTCTTAGTTTAAGAAGAACACTTATTGTGCGCCGGTACCCCTCACAAGTGATGTTCATGGCGCAAGGAGGGCCTCTTTGGGTTTTGAGGGCCTCTTTGAACTTATGAATAGAAGAAATTTTAACGGGTATTTAGAGGCAGATTATTCCAAAGTAGAGGACAAGCCTCTGAGAAAAAGCTCTGTCACCCCAATTGTTGTAGGTTTTGGGAACAACCAGTAATGAAGAAGTGGATTTAGCAGACGATTCTAAAAATCTTTCCTTTGTTGTTGCTCAGATCGACCCCCAGGACTACTACGATAGCTGTGTGTATGATAGCTGCGGATGCGACAGGGGTGGAGACTGTGAATGTTATTGTACAGTCGTCGCTAACTATGCTGCTGTTTGCAATGAGATGGGTGTTGCCATACAATGGCGTTCACCTGGTGTTTGTGGTAAGTCTAAATTTCTAATGATAATGGTAGACTTCACAACCTGGGCCCTGTTTCATAGAGCTGCTCAGCACAAAAATTTGCTTAGCATGAAATTTCTTCCTTGATAAAAACAGGATTACCAACCAAATTTCCACATGATTTTCAGGGTAAGCAAACAACGGCTGAATTTGCAACAAATGGAAATTGGGTTGATAATCCTGTTTTGCTTTCAAGGAAGAAATTTCATGCTAAGCAAATTTTTGTGCTTAGTAGCTCTTTGAAATTGTGTCCAGGTTGCTAGTGGCAAATGAGGTTCTGGAAAGAGGCATTGGGGGGGTTGCTTAACTTTTTTGTTGGACAAGTTATCAAGTAATTATTGATGGGCTTCTTATTAGACCTTAGTTGACTGTGAGAAATTTAATGAAGGTTATCATTCTTATCTACATGTATAAGAAGAAACTAGAAATAAATGGTAAACTTGCGGGTATAACCATGTGTAAATCTCTTAGGATGAGTGTTGGCTCTGAAAAGAGCCGGTTGGGTCTCGCCATTTCGAACGGTATACTCTGCTTGTCTCACCTTAAGAGATTTACACATGATTGTACCCGCAAGTTTACTAGTTATTCTCCACACCATGCAAAGCTTCAAACAATACTTATTCTTTTGCTTTCCATTAATAAAGCTATGCAATGCGTGAACGACATGACATACAAAACGTGCGGTGAAGTTTGCGCTGATAGGGTCTTTTCTGATCAGGCCGCACCAAGCTTCAATTGCCATCAGGTTTGTATCGATGGGTGTCACTGTCCAGAAGACACCAAACTCTGGCGGGGTGTGTGTGTACCGGAGGTCAACTGTACCCACAATGGCACTGAGTACATACCAGGCAACCATGTTGATCTTGAAGAATGTACAAACTGGTAAGTAACCCTCACCAAACACTGAGGTTTTCCTTTCCACCCCCTTTAAAGGCAGTGGACACTAATGGTAACTACTCAAAACAATTGTTACAATAAAAACTCACTTGGTAACAAGCAACACAGAGCTGTTGATTGTATAGAACATTGTGAGAAGCGGCTCCCTCTGATGTAACTTTGTTTTGGAGAAAGAAGTAATTTTCCATGAATTTGAATCTAAGACCTCAGAATTAGATTTTGAGGTCCGGAGATCAAGCACCTGAAAGCACTTTGTGTGTGACAAGGGTGTTTTTTCTTTCATTATTATCTCCCAACTTCGACGCCAATTGAGCTCAAATTTCCACAATTTGTTTTTTATGCATTTGTTGAGACACACGAAGTGAGAAGACTGGTCTTTGACAATAACCAACAGTGTCCAGTGTTTTCAAATGAAAAAATAAAAGTTAATTGCGGCAATCAAAAGAAAATCTTGTTGGTGGTCTTCAAACCCATTTGACTGAAATATTTCTGAAACAATAGTTAATGGCCTAATGTTTCAACTCTGCTATACACCTTCCCTTTAAACTGGTATGTATTGCGGTGTATATGGGTAAAAATCTAAACGATATTCTTTATCCCCGATGCAAACTTAACATCTATTAAATCGTTTACAGTACCCGCTGCAAAAACATAGGATTCCAGCTGCCCACCTTGGTGGTCTAGTTGGTATGACACTGTCATGTTTTTTTTTTCAACAGAACTCTGGTAAATACTGAGTATACAGTGCTAACACACATCAGTGTACATGTATATGGGTAAAAACCAAACAAATATTCTTTATCCCGATGCAAATTTAATATCTATTAATTTGTTTTGTTTTCTTTTTAGTACTTGTCAAAATGGAGAGCTCACCTGTGTTCCTTTACCAAGCTGCGCAAGTAAGTATAACTCAAATATTATTTAGCGCCTAATTAATAAAATTGTTGTGTTATGTTTTATAAAAACCAATGGCTTATTTTATGAGCTTAGATGTTTCAATTTATTGCCAAAAAATTTTCCCTTTCCTCGTTTCTGTCAGCAAAGACTAAATTCAACAACTTGTTGTTACTTTCAATGATTTTGTTATTGTCACAAGCCTTAGGCTTTTAAGTAAGTTTTTTAATTTTGTCCCCATTTTTTTTTTAACCCAGCTACTACAGCAAATGTGACTACTGTAGTGAGTACAGCAGTGCCATCGACCACCACCAATGGGACAACTACAGGTAAAATTTAGTAATAGTCAAATTCAGCAGCCAGCAATCCCTGAAAGATCTTGCAGGGTGCACTCCCAAGATGCAGGGGGAGGGGGGAGGGTGTCCGGGGGCAGGTCCGCTTAGGCTCAAATGCGCCTTGCACACGGGGCCTCAGATTCCAGCAGCGGAGGGATTACCATAAGGGGATGCAACTTTTTATTTCAAATATCATGTAACATTACAGGAAAGCTCCATTAAAGAATGAGACTGGAAAGAAACATCCTTTTCATCTGACAACTCACACCTGTTATCTCCATGTTATTCCTTTTTCAAACGGTGGACTTAATCCGATCATGCACAAACCAGTAGGGCTGCCAACTGCCCAAGGTTTAATGACCAAAGAAACACAATGTAAACACACCAACTGGTGACACTGGTTTCTGAGCTTTTATGGCAACACTCAAACAATTCAATGGAGCTTTCCATTGATAAGTCACAAGAGAAACTAACTGGGTACAACTTAAATAATTCAGGTTTAAACAAAGACAAACTTACAAGAGCAGGACTTGAACCAGTGACCACTGGCTTAACAAGCCTGTGCTCTACCAATCGGGCTATCTAAACCCTAGTATTACACTGTAGTGTCCCTATTTTGTCAATACCGTTGTCAATTTAAACTCTGCTTTAAGCTTAGTTGGCAGAGTGCTACAGGTAGCTTGTTTATCAAGTGGTCGCAAGTTCATGTCCGGCTTTTTTTTAATTCAAACTTGTCACAATTATGATTTTGCTTTTTTGCAAATGCTTTTACAGCAACTCCAACTAGTACTGAAGTTACAACCACTCAGGTAACATCCACAACAGCTGGTTCAACTGAACAAACCACTACCACAGTTGTGACAACTTCTCCCGAGGCAACCACCACAGAGATAACCACTGTGGAGATAAGTTCAGGTAAGTACATGTATTTATATTTGGTTTGCCGTAACACCATGTGTGTATCTACTTGCCAGGTAGAGTTTGTTAGAGAACTGTCTTTCTTTATTCTACTACCGTGGAGTAGATTTATCAGATGTTCGGGAGACTTCTCAGTTCTGAAAAGAACTGTCCTGCAAGTACAGGTAAGTACGAAGGAATGATCTTTAGTGTTACTTTTCCAACCTTACTCTGGGTGTTTCAGACAATTTGCTGATTCTTTCTGTATGAATTGTTTCCTTAATTATGTGTTTGTATTTGTTGATTTGATGCAGGGCCACCCACAACATCAGTTACGACTGCTGGACCAACAACTACAGAGGTATCGACCACTACGACTAATGTCACTACCCTATCGGTACCATCAACTACAGCTGCAGCTACAACCTCGGCTGTGCCTACAACAACTGAAGTGGTCACCACAACTACTTTAGTTTTGACCACCACTCCAGAAGCAACAACCTCTGAGGAGACAACTGTTGTGACTACCAGCCCGGTGTCTACAACCACTGGTAAATATAAAAATGATTACAATTTTAACCTGTTATTGTGAATTAAACGAATTGCTAGGCTTAGCTGCTTTTTGCTGATCGTTTGCCTTCTTCTTAGGCCTGCTGACAAGTACTCAAGTTTCAACCCTATATTTGGGTTCAGTAACAAGTATACAAATTTAAAAAAAAAGCTTTGCGCTTTTAACTCGTTAAACTTTTGTTTTTATCTGTTTGTTTTCTAGGTACGACTTTAGCACCCTGTTTGGATAACCTGGATGACGCAGTTGAGGTCCACAGAATCAATATGGATGAATTTGCAGAAGTTTCCTCGGATTACTGGTGGATATCATTGAACCCCCCACAAAATGAGAGTACACCATACACTGGTTCCTCATTGGTTACCACTTTCAACCCCACTGTCAAGTTGGTTGCAATAAAGGTTGAGAAAAAGGAAGATGTGGTCGAAGACATCAAATTTTCCCTCACTGGAAAGTCTAATCGTGGAGACACAGCGTTTACACCAATAGAAAATGCTGATGGTGGAGCCATATTTACTGGCAAAACATACAGCTACATTTTTTTACCTAACGACTTGGGACCTATAGCTTTACTGTCGCTCCGAATCATTCAACCAACTCCAACCTCCGAGTACAGAGTGAAGTTCTTTGGATGTGCAGGTAAAGAAATTCACAGTGTTTCTTTTTATGAATAAATTTGAGGCGACAAAAGGAATTATTTTTGACCTCTCAATGTTTAACATTTCTCTTGACTTCAATATCAACAGCTTTGCCATCTACAACTGCAGCAACAACAGAGAAAGTAACCACAACAGTTGTGACAACTTCTCCTGAAGCAACCACCACAGAGATAACCACTGTGGAGATAACTTCAGGTAAGTGCAAAAGAGTGATCGTTGTTGGTACTTTTCCATCGTTACTCTTGGTATTTCAGACAAATTGCTGGTTCTTTCTTTTTGATTTGTTTCCTTAATTATGTGTTTGTATTTGTTGATTTGATGCAGGGCCAGCCACAACATCAGTTACGACAGCTGGACCAACAACTACACAAGCATCAACAACTACCACAAATGTCACTACAGTATCGGTTCCATCAACTACAGCTGCAGCTACAACCTCGGCTGTACCCACAACAACTGAAGTGGTCACAACAACTAGTGCTGTTTTGACTACCACTCCTACAGGAACAACCTCTGAGGAGACAACTGTTGTGACTACCAGCCCAGTGTCAACTACCACTGGTAAAATTTCCTTTCATAATTGTTCTCCTACTTCAAACTCTCATTTTGCATTACTGTCTAAATTAAAGATATGAAAACATTTGGCATTATTTCTTCAAAAAAATGTCATAAGCTTACTAAATATATGTCTAGAAATCTTTTGTTAACCATTAAATTCCTTCACACAGGACAAGCAACAAGTACTGAAGTTTCAACCAGTAGTGTAACAACTACCTCAGCTGGTACCACTACTGCAGGTCCAACTTCAACTGAACAAACCACTACCACAGTTGTGACATCTTCTCCTGAGGCAACCACCACAGAGATAACCACTGTGGAGATAACTTCAGGTCAGTACAAAAGAATGGTCTTGAGTTTTACTGTTTTTAAAACCTTTCTCAGGGGGGTGTTTCAGCAAAATTGTTGTTTGTTTCTTTTTTATTTGTTTGCTTAATTATGTGTTTGTATTTGTTGATTTGATGCAGGGCCAGCCACAACATCAGTTACGACAGCTGGACCAACAACTACACAAGCATCAACAACTACGACAAATGTCACTACAGTATCGGTTCCATCAACTACAGCTGCAGCTACAACCTCGGCTGTGCCCACAACAACTGAAGTGGTCACAACAACTAGTGCTGTTTTGACTACCACTCCTACAGGAACAACCTCTGAGGAGACAACTGTTGTGACTACCAGCCCAGTGTCAACTACCACTGGTAAAATTTCCTTTCATAATTGTTCTCCTACTTCAAACTCTCATTTTGCATTACTGTCTAAAGTGAAGATATGAAAACATTTGGCGTTGTTTCTTCAAAAAAATGTCATAAGCTTACTAAATATATGTCTAGAAATCTTTTGTTAACCATTAAATTCCTTCACACAGGACAAGCAACAAGTACTGAAGTTTCAACCAGTAGTGTAACAACTACCTCAGCTGGTACAACTACTGCAGGTCCAACTTCAACTGAACAAACCAGTACCACGGTTGTGACATCTTCTCCTGAGGCAACCACCACAGAGATAACCACTGTGGAGATAACTTCAGGTCAGTACAAAAAGAATGGTCTTGAATTTACTTTTCCAACCTTGCTCAGGGGGGTGTTCCAGACAAACTGCTGATTCGTTCTTTTTTATTTGTTTGCTTAATTATGTGTTTGTATTTGTTGATTTGATGCAGGGCCAGCCACAACATCAGTTACGACAGCTGGACCAACAACTACACAAGCATCGACAACTACGACAAATGTCACTACAGTATCGGTTCCATCAACTACAGCTGCAGCTACAACCTCGGCTGTGCCTACAACAACTGAAGTGGTCACAACAACTAGTGCTGTTTCGACTATCACTCCTACAGGAACAACCTCTGAGGAGACAACTGTTGTGACTACCAGCCAAGTGTCAACTACCACTGGTAAATTTGTTTTTTGAGAAAGAAGTTTTGGTCAGAAAAATACTTAAAAAAAAACAATTATCTGTTAGATTGAACCATACAAATTTGTAGGCTCAGCTGCTGTACCTTAAATTCTTTGTTTAAATATGCTTCCTTCACAGGAGTGCCGACAAGTACTGAAGTTTCAACCACTAGTGTAACAACCACCGCAGCTAGTACAACTTCTGCAGGTCAAAATTATTTCCTTATTACTACTGTTGTCTTTTTGTTGTCATTTTGGGCAGTGAAGATTTGAAATTTAGGCAAACACTTTTTCTTAATTAGGTACTGTTATTACATGTTAATTTCGAAAAATTGTTTATCCTTGATGTATAACTTTGTTGGTGTGTGACATTTTCATGTTTGAATTTCCAATACAAACATTAAATTGATTAAAATTCTTAAATTCATATTTTCCTTTATTTTCTAGGTACGACTTCAGCACCATGTTTGGACAACCTGGATGATGTAGTTAAAGTCGAACGAATAAATTTGGATGACTTTTCCGAGTTGTCTGCTGATGATTGGTCGATACCATCAAACCCCCCACAAGATGAGAGTACACCATATACTGGTTCCTCATTGGTTACTACATTCGAGCCCAATGTCAAATTGGTTGCAATAATGGTTGAGAAAAAAGGCGATGTGGTCGAAGACATTAAATTTTCCCTCACTGGAAAGTCTAATCGTGGAGACACAGCGTTTACACCAATAGAAAATGCTGATGGTGGAGCCATATTTACTGGCAAAACATACAGCTACATTTTTTTACCTAACGACTTGGGACCTATAGCTTTACTGTCGCTCCGAATCATTCAACCAACTCCAACCTCCGAGTACAGAGTGAAGTTCTTTGGATGTGCAGGTAAAGAAATTCACAGTGTTTCTTTTTATGAATAAATTTGAGGCGACAAAAGGAATTATTTTTGACCTCTCAATGTTTAACATTTCTCTTGACTTCAATATCAACAGCTTTGCCATCTACAACTGCAGCAACAACAGAGAAAGTAACCACAACAGTTGTGACAACTTCTCCTGAAGCAACCACCACAGAGATAACCACTGTGGAGATAACTTCAGGTAAGTGCAAAAGAGTGATCGTTGTTGGTACTTTTCCAACGTTACTCTTGGTATTTCAGACAAATTGCTGGTTCTTTCTTTTTGATTTGTTTCCTTAATTATGTGTTTGTATTTGTTGATTTGATGCAGGGCCAGCCACAACATCAGTTACGACAGCTGGACCAACAACTACACAAGCATCAACAACTACCACAAATGTCACTACAGTATCGGTTCCATCAACTACAGCTGCAGCTACAACCTCGGCTGTACCCACAACAACTGAAGTGGTCACAACAACTAGTGCTGTTTTGACTACCACTCCTACAGGAACAACCTCTGAGGAGACAACTGTTGTTACTACCAGCCCAGTGTCAACTACCACTGGTAAAATTTCCTTTCATAATTGTTCTCCTACTTCAAACTCTCATTTTGCATTACTGTCTAAATTAAAGATATGAAAACATTTGGCATTATTTCTTCAAAAAAATGTCATAAGCTTACTAAATATATGTCTAGAAATCTTTTGTTAACCATTAAATTCCTTCACACAGGACAAGCAACAAGTACTGAAGTTTCAACCAGTAGTGTAACAACTACCTCAGCTGGTACCACTACTGCAGGTCCAACTTCAACTGTACAAACCAGTACCACGGTTGTGACATCTTCTCCTGAGGCAACCACCACAGAGATAACCACTGTGGAGATAACTTCAGGTCAGTACAAAAGAATGGTCTTGAGTTTTACTGTTTTTAAAACCTTTCTCAGGGGGGTGTTCCAGACAAACTGCTGATTCGTTCTTTTTTATTTGTTTGCTTAATTATGTGTTTGTATTTGTTGATTTGATGCAGGGCCAGCCACAACATCAGTTACGACAGCTGGACCAACAACTACACAAGCATCAACAACTACCACAAATGTCACTACAGTATCGGTTCCATCAACTACAGCTGCAGCTACAACCTCGGCTGTGCCTACAACAACTGAAGTGGTCACAACAACTAGTGCTGTTTCGACTACCACTCCTACAGGAACAACCTCTGAGGAGACAACTGTTGTGACTACCAGCCCAGTGTCAACTACCACTGGTAAAATTTCCTTTCATAATTGTTCTCCTACTTCAAACTCTCATTTTGCATTACTGTCTAAAGTAAAGATATGAAAACATTTGGCATTATTTCTTCAAAAAAATGTCATAAGCTTACTAAATATATGTCTAGAAATATTTTGTTAACCATTAAATTTCTTCACACAGGACTAGCAACAAGTACTGAAGTTTCAACCAGTAGTGTAACAACTACCTCAGCTGGTACAACTACTGCAGGTCCAACTTCAACTGAACAAACCAGTACCACGGTTGTGACATCTTCTCCTGAGGCAACCACCACAGAGATAACCACTGTGGAGATAACTTCAGGTCAGTACAAAAGAATGGTCTTGAGTTTTACTTTTCCAACCTTGCTCAGGGGGGTGTTCCAGACAAACTGCTGATTCGTTCTTTTTTATTTGTTTGCTTAATTATGTGTTTGTATTTGTTGATTTGATGCAGGGCCAGCCACAACATCAGTTACGACAGCTGGACCAACAACTACACAAGCATCGACAACTACGACAAATGTCACTACAGTATCGGTTCCATCAACTACAGCTGCAGCTACAACCTCGGCTGTGCCTACAACAACTGAAGTGGTCACAACAACTACTGCTGTTTCGACTGTCACTCCTACAGGAACAACCTCTGAGGAGACAACTGTTGTGACTACCAGCCAAGTGTCAACTACCACTGGTAAATTTGTTTTTTGAGAAAGAAGTTTTGGTTAGAAAAATACTTAAAAAAAAACAATTATCTGTTAGATTGAACCATACAAATTTGTAGGCTCAGCTGCTGTACCTTAAATTCTTTGTTTAAATATGCTTCCTTCACAGGAGTGCCGACAAGTACTGAAGTTTCAACCACTAGTGTAACAACCACCGCAGCTAGTACAACTTCTGCAGGTCAAAATTATTTCCTTCTTACTTCTGTTGTCTTTTTGTTGTCATTTTGGGCAGTGAAGATTTGAAATTTAGGCAAACACTTTTTCTTAATTAGGTACTGTTATTACATGTTAATTTCGAAAAATTGTTTATCCTTTATGTATAACTTTGTTGGTGTGTGACATTTTCATGTTTGAATTTCCAATACAAACATTAAATTGATTAAAATTCTTAAATTCATATTTTCCTTTATTTTCTAGGTACGACTTCAGCACCATGTTTGGACAACCTGGATGATGTAGTTAAAGTCGAACGAATAAATTTGGATGACTTTTCCGAGTTGTCTGCTGATGATTGGTCGATACCATCAAACCCCCCACAAGATGAGAGTACACCATATACTGGTTCCTCATTGGTAACTACATTCGAGCCCAATGTCAAATTGGTTGCAATAATGGTTGAGAAAAAAGGCGATGTGGTCGAAGACATTAAATTTTCCCTCACTGGAAAGTCTAATCGTGGAGACACAGCGTTTACACCAATAGAAAATGCTGATGGTGGAGCCATATTTACTGGCAAAACATACAGCTACATTTTTTTACCTAACGACTTGGGACCTATAGCTTTACTGTCGCTCCGAATCATTCAACCAACTCCAACCTCCGAGTACAGAGTGAAGTTCTTTGGATGTGCAGGTAAAGAAATTCACAGTGTTTCTTTTTATGAATAAATTTGAGGCGACAAAAGGAATTATTTTTGACCTCTCAATGTTTAACATTTCTCTTGACTTCAATATCAACAGCTTTGCCATCTACAACTGCAGCAACAACAGAGAAAGTAACCACAACAGTTGTGACAACTTCTCCTGAAGCAACCACCACAGAGATAACCACTGTGGAGATAACTTCAGGTAAGTGCAAAAGAGTGATCGTTGTTGGTACTTTTCCAACGTTACTCTTGGTGTTTCAGACAAATTGCTGGTTCTTTCTTTTTGATTTGTTTCCTTAATTATGTGTTTGTATTTGTTGATTTGATGCAGGGCCAGCCACAACATCAGTTACGACAGCTGGACCAACAACTACACAAGCATCAACAACTACCACAAATGTCACTACAGTATCGGTTCCATCAACTACAGCTGCAGCTACAACCTCGGCTGTACCCACAACAACTGAAGTGGTCACAACAACTAGTGCTGTTTTGACTACCACTCCTACAGGAACAACCTCTGAGGAGACAACTGTTGTGACTACCAGCCCAGTGTCAACTACCACTGGTAAAATTTCCTTTCATAATTGTTCTCCTACTTCAAACTCTCATTTTGCATTACTGTCTAAATTAAAGATATGAAAACATTTGGCATTATTTCTTCAAAAAAATGTCATAAGCTTACTAAATATATGTCTAGAAATCTTTTGTTAACCATTAAATTCCTTCACACAGGACAAGCAACAAGTACTGAAGTTTCAACCAGTAGTGTAACAACTACCTCAGCTGGTACCACTACTGCAGGTCCAACTTCAACTGAACAAACCACTACCACAGTTGTGACATCTTCTCCTGAGGCAACCACCACAGAGATAACCACTGTGGAGATAACTTCAGGTCAGTACAAAAGAATGGTCTTGAGTTTTACTTTTCCAACCTTGCTCAGGGGGGTGTTTCAGCAAAATTGTTGTTTGTTTCTTTTTTATTTGTTTGCTTAATTATGTGTTTGTATTTGTTGATTTGATGCAGGGCCAGCCACAACATCAGTTACGACAGCTGGACCAACAACTACACAAGCATCAACAACTACGACAAATGTCACTACAGTATCGGTTCCATCAACTACAGCTGCAGCTACAACCTCGGCTGTACCCACAACAACTGAAGTGGTCACAACAACTAGTGCTGTTTTGACTACCACTCCTACAGGAACAACCTCTGAGGAGACAACTGTTGTGACTACCAGCCCAGTGTCAACTACCACTGGTAAAATTTCCTTTCATAATTGTTCTCCTACTTCAAACTCTCATTTTGCATTACTGTCTAAAGTAAAGATATGAAAACATTTGGCATTATTTCTTCAAAAAAATGTCATAAGCTTACTAAATATATGTCTAGAAATCTTTTGTTAACCATTAAATTCCTTCACACAGGACAAGCAACAAGTACTGAAGTTTCAACCAGTAGTGTAACAACTACCTCAGCTGGTACAACTACTGCAGGTCCAACTTCAACTGAACAAACCACTACCACGGTTGTGACATCTTCTCCTGAGGCAACCACCACAGAGATAACCACTGTGGAGATAACTTCAGGTCAGTACAAAAGAATGGTCTTGAGTTTTACTGTTTTTAAAACCTTTCTCAGGGGGGTGTTCCAGACAAACTGCTGATTCGTTCTTTTTTATTTGTTTGCTTAATTATGTGTTTGTATTTGTTGATTTGATGCAGGGCCAGCCACAACATCAGTTACGACAGCTGGACCAACAACTACACAAGCATCGACAACTACGACAAATGTCACTACAGTATCGGTTCCATCAACTACAGCTGCAGCTACAACCTCGGCTGTGCCCACAACAACTGAAGTGGTCACAACAACTAGTGCTGTTTTGACTACCACTCCTACAGGAACAACCTCTGAGGAGACAACTGTTGTTACTACCAGCCCAGTGTCAACTACCACTGGTAAAATTTCCTTTCATAATTGTTCTCCTACTTCAAACTCTCATTTTTCATTACTCTCTAAATTAAAGATATGAAAACATTTGGCATTATTTCTTCAAAAAAATGTCATAAGCTTACTAAATATATCTCTAGACATCTTTTGTTAACCATGAAATTCCTTCACATAGGACAAGCAACAAGTACTGAAGTTTCAACCAGTAGTGTAACAACTACCTCAGCTGGTACCACTACTGCAGGTCCAACTTCAACTGAACAAACCACTACCACGGTTGTGACATCTTCTCCTGAGGCAACCACCACAGAGATAACCACTGTGGAGATAACTTCAGGTCAGTGCAAAAGAATGATCTTTAGTTTTAATGTTTTTAAAACCTTTCTCTGGGGGGTGTTCCGGAAAAATTGCTGGTTCTTTCTTGTTTATTTGTTTGCTTAATTATGTGTTTGTATTTGTTAATTTATTGCAGGGCCAGCCACAACATCAGTTACGACAGCTGGACCAACAACTACACAAGCATCGACAACTACGACAAATGTCACTACAGTATCGGTTCCATCAACTACGGCTGCAGCTACAACCTCGGCTGTGCCCACAACAACTGAAGTTGTCACAACAACTAGTGCTGTTTTGACTACCACTCCTACAGGAACAACCTCTGAGGAGACAACTGTTGTTACTACCAGCCCAGTGTCAACTACCACTGGTAAATTTGTTTTTTGAGAAGAAGTTTTGGTCAGAAATACTTAAAAAAAAACAATTATCTGTTAGATTGAACATACAAATTTGTAGGCTCAGCTGCTGTACCTTAAATTCTTTGT
>NW_022985712.1:0-33085 GCF_902459465.1 Asterias rubens
GCTGCTTAACTTCGGTGATCAGACGAGAACCAGTGTTTTCAGCGTAGTATGGCTGTAGACATAAACTGCACTTTATGCAGTGGCTTAAGTGTCAAGTCTAGATTTACAAAAGTTGTTTCTCTGAAAAAAAAAAAAATGAATGTCTACGGCACCCAGTATTCCCAGGAGGTCTCCCATTAGACTGGGCCTGCGCTGCTTAACTTCGGTGATCAGACGAGAACCGGTGTTTTCAGTGTAGTATGGCTGTAGACACTAACTACACTTTATGCAGTGGCTTAAGTGTCAAGTCTAGGTTTACAAAAGTTGTTTCTCTGAAGAAACAAAATATTAAAGTCACCCAGTATTCCCAGGAGGTCTCCCATCCAAGTACTGACTGGGCCTGCGCTGCTTAACTTCGGTGATCAGACGAGAACCGGTGTTTTCAGCGTACTATGGCTGTAGACACTACCCACTGGGCAATTTGTTACCGATTACCGAGATTACCGGATATTACCGGTAATATCAGCCCAAAATTTGACTAAGACCAAATATTACCAATATTACCATGTTATTACCCAAATGATATTACCTGTGTTATAATGAAAGTGTTATAAATTCCTTAATATTTGATATTTTGAGGATAAGGATAACATATGAATGATCCTCGAGGCCAATGGTCTGTTTCTGATGAGGAAAACAATTGGAAAATGGTGCACCATCGTACCACAATTTCCAAGTCCAAAATATTACCGTTATCACCCTGTTGGAACCGATATTTTACCCAGTTACAACAGGGTGATGAGAAGTAATATCGGTAAGGTTTAATGGCGGAGTTGGTTATAACATTGCGAACTTGAGTAATAACAGTAAACTCCCCGCGAAATGTTGAAGTCCAAAATATTACCGTTATCACCCTGTTGAAACCGACATTTTACCCAGTTACAACAGGGTGATGAGAAGTAATATCGGTAAGGTTTGATGGCGGAGTTGGTTATAACATTGCGAACTTGAGTAATAACAGTAAACTCCCCGCGAAAAGTTGAAGTCCAAAATATTACCGTTATCACCCTGTTGAAACCGACATTTTACCCAGTTACAACAGGGTGATGAGAAGTAATATCGGTAAGGTTTAATGGCGGAGTTGGTTATAACATTGCGAACTTGAGTAATAACAGTAAACTGGTGCGAAATGTTGAAGTCCAAAATATTACTGTTATCACCCTGTTGACACCGACATTTTACCCAGTTACACCAAGGTGATGAGAAGTAATATCGGTAAGGTTTAATGGCGGATTTGGTTATAACATTGCGAACTTGAGTAATAACAGTAAACTCCCCGCGAAATGTTGAAGTCCAAAATATTACTGTTATCACCCTGTTGAAACCAACATTTTACCCAGTTACAACAAGGTGATGAGAAGTAATATCGATAATGTTGAATGGCTGAATTGGTTATAACATTGCCAACTTGAGTAATAACAGTAAACTAATAGCAATCCACGTAACATTTTCAAGTCCAAAATATTACTGTTATCACCCTGTTGAAACCGACATTTTACCCAGTTACAACAAGGTGATGAGAAGTAATATCGGTAAGGTTTAATGGCGGAGTTGGTTATAACATTGCGAACTGGAGTAATAACAGTAAACTCTCAGCGAAATGTTGAAGTCCAAAATGTTACTATTATCACCCTGTTGAAACCAACATTTTACCCAGTTACAACAGGGTGATGAGAAGTAATATCGGTAAGGTTTAATGGCAGAATTGGTTATAACATTGCCAACTTGAGTAATAACAGTAAACTGGCGCGAAATGTTGAAGTCCAAAATATTACTGTTATCACCCTGTTGAAACCGACATTTTACCCAGTTACAACAGGGTGATGAGAAGTAATATCGGTAATGTTGAATGGCTGAATTGGTTATAACATTGCCAACTTGAGTAATAACAGTAAACTAATAGCAATCCACGTAACATTTTCAAGTCCAAAATATTACTGTTATCACCCTGTTGAAACCGACATTTTACCCAGTTACAACAAGGTGATGAGAAGTAATATCGGTAAGGTTTAATGGCGGAGTTGGTTATAACATTGCGAACTGGAGTAATAACAGTAAACTCTCAGCGAAATGTTGAAGTCCAAAATGTTACTATTATCACCCTGTTGAAACCAACATTTTACCCAGTTACAACAGGGTGATGAGAAGTAATATCGGTAAGGTTTAATGGCAGAATTGGTTATAACATTGCCAACTTGAGTAATAACAGTAAACTGGCGCAAAATGTTGAAGTCCAAAATATTACTGTTATCACCCTGTTGAAACCGACATTTTACCCAGTTACAACAGGGTGATGAGAAGTAATATCGGTAAGGTTTAATGGCGGAGTTGGTTATAACATTGCGAACTTGAGTAATAACAGTAAACTCCCAGCGAAATGTTGAAGTCCAAAATATTACTGTTATCACCCTGTTGAAACCGACATTTTACCCAGTTACAACAGGGTGATGAGAAGTAATATCGGTAAGGTTTAATGGCGGAGTTGGTTATAACATTGCGAACTTGAGTAATAACAGTAAACTCCCAGCGAAATGTTGAAGTCCAAAATATTACTGTTATCACCCTGTTGAAACTGACATTTTACCCAGTTACAACAGGGTGATGAGAAGTAATATCGGTAAGGTTTAATGGCGGAGTTGGTTATAACATTGCGAACTTGAGTAATAACAGTAAACTCCCAGCGAAATGTTGAAGTCCAAAATATTACTGTTATCACCCTGTTGAAACCAACATTTTACCCAGTTACAACAGGGTGATGAGAAGTAATATCGGTAAGGTTTAATGGCAGAATTGGTTATAACATTGCGATACTGGAGTAATAACAGTAAACTCCCCGCGAAATGTTGAAGTCCAAAATATTACTGCTATCACCCTGTTGAAACCGACATTTTACCCAGTTACAACAGGGTGATGAGAAGTAATATCGGTTATGTTGAATGGCTGAATTGGTTATAACATTGGTTTTTTTTTTCCCGTTAATGTTCTGTCTTGTGCTATTGTAACTTGTTTGTTGTACCTTGTATTGGTCGAATAAATGATAATAATAATAATAATAACATTGCGAACTGGAGTAATAACGGTAAACTCCCCGTAAAAATGTTGAAGTCCAAAATATTACCGTTATCACCCTGTTGAAACCGACATTTTACCCAGTTACACCAAGGTGATGAGAAGTAATATCGGTAAGGTTTAATGGCGGAGTTGGTTATAACATTGCGAACTTGAGATACGGTAAACTCACCCTGTTGAAACCGACATTTTACCGAGTTACAACAGGGTGATGAGAAGTAGTATGGGTAACGTTTAAAGTAATAATTAAACCAACTAATAGACGTAAGCCCCATCCACCAACTGTACTAAAACACTATAATTAATATGAAACAATGATAGTGATACAATTGAACGACATTTTAAAAACAGAGAATTAAAGAATTAAAAGTAAACTACTAAATGAATAGGAATTAACCAAGTAATGGTATAAAATACAAAGGAATACAAAACATAGATAGGTAATAAGAAACGTTTGGACTAGACATGAGACGGTGAGAAGGATTTAGGGGTTAGGCCTACTGATGCAACTCATGTCGCTTTCAACAGGTTTGGACTTCAACATTTCGCTGCAGATTGCTGTAAGTTTACTGTTATTACTCAAGTTGGCAATGTTATAACCAATTCTGCCATTAAATTCTACATTGTTTGTAATTGTAAATATTGTTATTTAACTATGTGTTGTTTTGGTAGGATATTTCTAATGTTATTAATGTTTCTCACGTTCTTGTTTGATAAATTACTGTCTTTGCTGTAGCATAATAATTATTGTCTCTTTACATGTAGTGCATCATATTGATGTAGTCACTAACTAAATATTGATGAGTGGTGGCGCTTTTTGTTTTTGCTCACTCTTGTGTGAACCTGACCTTGACCTTTTGCCCCTGGTGGTGCTGCCGGGCCGGTAGGGTCACCACTCCTGCACCATCTTTAACAGGTAAGCACCAACCAATTTTTAGTAGGATTTTTATCCCTAAATATCATTAAGCAACCAGAGTAGTTGGGACCCATCCTTTAGTTATATTATTCATGAAAGGTCCTGGATCATTGTCATTATAATTTGTATAGTTATGCTCTTTGGAAAAAGGGTGATTTTTGAGTAAGAAAAGTTAGGAAAGTGAAAGTTATTATTGTGTAATCTGCATTGTGTAATACATTTTGTGAAGTCACATGTATGAGTAGACTTGTGGACAAGTCGTTAAATCGGCCCCACGCGCTGAGATAGTGCTCCCCCGACAACACTGCTCTCGCGCGAACTCACTGCTCTCGCGCGAACTGATGGCTCCCCGATTTTGACTCCTCATTAACGACTTGTACAAGTTGTCAGCGGTTTGTGCACAGCCTATGGGCACTTCAGCCGAAATCGTACGGACGCATCTGATTGGTCGATGTCGTTAAATCAATGAATATTCAACATGTATATGCTATCAAACAGTACACCCTGTATTGGATGGGTTCGGGAAGTCACATGTATGAATGAACGATCAACAAACCTGTCAGCGTGTATTTATTATGCCTACACACTACACGTCGTGTGTGTATGGTTGTACTTTTGAGTACGGATTTTCATCGGGAACTTTGACGTGCATATTAAATAAATAACTTCGTCTTAACTTGGTCTGACTTGGTTGATAAACTTGAAGAACAAGATATAGAAGCAGCTGTCAAGTAGCCAGTTTTCTCAAGGCATGCAACATGCAAGAGATCTGCTCACGTCGACGACAGGTCGCAAGGAAGAAGAAGAAGAAGCCGCCATTTATATGCATCATGCCAACACACACACACTGCACACAGCGTGTATTGATTGATGAAAGGCAATGACACTTTTGTAAACAAATGATTTGCACCGGCCGAATATTCGATGTAATCAGTAGCCTTGCTCAAGGCAGTGGTGATGGTTGGTGCATACTGTGTTGGCATCATGAAATCAACACAGGTGAGCTTGCTGTTAAGTTTCTTAATTAAACTACTAATAAATTTGCGTTGACAAATAATATTGCAAAAATCTACCTCCATGGAGTTACCGGTAACTTGGTTTGGGGCTTCTTACTTAAAAGAACAAGTTTTGTTTTGAAGTAAAACTGAACAAAACATGTGTTATTATTCATATAACTCACTGGTTCCACCATGGAGGTAGTTTCTACCTCCATGGTTCCACAAAAAGCACTGTCGTCAGTGGCGGTTGCACCGACACACACAGGTTATTAAAATTGAGCCCCTACTTCTAAAGTTCTAGTTCTACACAAGGTTACTTGTTTTGCATTGTTGTTGGAACTTTTGTATCTAGAGAGTAGAGTCTCAAGCAATGCAAAAAGTACCAAATTCACTGTTTTTGTTGTTGTTGGTTTTTATAATTAAACATAATTGTTGTTTTTTTTAGAAACAATAATAAAACATAATAACAAAATGTTTAAAAAATTTAAACACTAAAACTTAAATAAGATTTGAAATTACATGAGAGTCTTTATTTGTGATGGTGTTGCCTCGAACCTCACTTTAGCCCGTAAGTATTAGGTAGGTTTTATTAGCTGCATGTTATGCCAGCAAACACGTGAACGTGAAGGTCAAAACATTGTGTTGTTAGGTGACGTCACCACTTTGGGCTTATTTCATGCTCACGTAAGACGTCTGCACAGAGAGGTACCTGACGTGAAAAATGGTATCTTCATGTGTGATTTTAACAACACAATTTTCTGACATTTACGTTAACTTATTTGCTTGCAATAAGTATTAGCCTATCATACTACGGATAGTATTACACAATCAACATAAGTTCAGGTCAACATTGTGTGTTTCTTTCTTTTCTCCACAGGGTCACATGGCAGCCTGACAGTGCAAGGGAAACACTCCTCGTTTAAGAAGGAAGTTCGTTCCACCCCTACCCCTAAGCTGCTGTAAAAACTGTGAAAGTTTGATCTCCTGCCTTACTGCGAGTCATGGGAAAAGTTAGCCGAGATGGATCTGCATTGGAGTGAAGATGTGTACGCAAAAACTGATACAACTCTAGACACTCATTAAATTACTCTGGTGCCTGATTTATAAAGAAATGTTCATACAAACAAAATAATCTTAATTGCAATCCTCTGTTTAATTGGTAACCAATGAAGCGATCTTAGAAGGAGCATGGCATCACGACGGCGATTTAACCTAAATATAACACGAGCAGCCCAGTTCTGCAAACTGTGAAGTCTCTTTTAAAATATGCATGTGGGTTTTCTGTAAGCAGCCCATTACAACAATCTAACCGAGAAAGAACATGGCTGCGAATCACATGATGTTATGAATCGTCAGATACATACTTCCTAATCTGTGACACATGAAATCGAACAGACTTGCAAAGCTGGAGCCGTTTTCACGAAACGTTAATCTTAGGGTTTGCATGTTACGTTGCAAGGCTGGGACTCAACTCAAGTCGTAAGATTAACACAAGTTGGAAAGAGTTTGGTGTAAACGAAAGCAGGTCTATTTGATCAGTCATAGACAATTCAATCAAAATATGCACCAAAGTTCTTGACTGATGTGGATGGTGCATTCTGAATGGTTCCAAATGTAAGAATGACATTTATACTGTGCAATTACCAACAATTATTTTGCTCATTTTAGTTAAAATTTATTCTTTCCAATCCAAATACTTAAATATCCAAAGCACAGACTGAGAGGGTTTGATAATGTATAAAGGCTAGGCGGTTGTGCAACATAGGTAGAAGACCCATTTAAAATGTTCATTCAAGTTAGTTTTCCCATATCCACCACCGTTTACATTTCTGTACGGTCTTCTAGCGGTGTCCACCCGAAGGTCCGTTAGTCCGAAGGTTCGATTGTCCGAACGCACAAATTTCCCATAACAGGGGGTTCATTAGTCCCAAAATGAAGTAGGTTTCATTAAACCGTACATTTGATACGATAGTCCGAAGGTTCATTGATCTGAAGGGTTCACTGGTCCAAATAAGGTCCGATAGTCCGAATCGACGATCAAACCTTATTGTCAATTCGGACTATCAGACCTTATGGTCAATTCGGACTATCGGACCTTATTGTCAATTTGGACTATCGAACATTCAGACTATTGAACCTTCGGCCATCGAGCTGTAACCCTTCTAGCACTCGCCTAGTTTGTAAATTGTTTAAAGTGTTTTGTAATGAACAGGTTTTGCAAAAGTCAACTACTCACTATGTTTATATAGCAACCTGGAGGTGCAAGGGAAACACTCCACATTTTCTTTATTTACAGTTTCTACCATCAATATCCATTAGTCTGAAGGTATTTTCATTGTTTATTGCTCAATTTAATTTATTTATTTCAACCACTGGTTTGCATTTGTTGATCGATTTATCAATAAATTTGTTTCTTGGTTTTTGTTTGAGGCAAACTACAATTTGAGTCACTGTTCCTTTTTTGCATTTCACGGTGTCTTTACCCTATTTGAGCCTTATATTAATTGTTATGATTGCTTGGAAGTGAGAAGTATTTTTCGTGGTTACAGTTGCTTAAAACAAAACAAAAGTACAGCTGCTATATGAAACCTTGTCTTGCAATATCTTGGGCAAGTAGAGTGTATGTCGATGATTAGCTATAATACCTTTAAAATACATCGACATCTGAAAAGAGTTACTGAAATTTTCCGGAATCCCTGCGATCCGCACACGACTGCCCTATGAAACTTGTCCACAAGACTCACATATCAAACTTCCACATGTCGACCATGGTTTTCAAAATCACTTTTTAGATGAAAACTTAAAATAAAAAAACATTTGTCAGTAAACAAATAATGAATTTTGGGACTGGTAGTATTAATACAAACTATATTTTTATGTTGCAACTTGTCCAGTGTACACAGTCCGAGCAGAACACATCGGGTTAAAGGATTGCATTGGACCATTACCATTGACCGTGGGCATTATTTATTTGCATGAGGCAGCTCACGGATATTAAACAGATAAATAGTAATGCATTTGAAGATGACTTTGTAAAGTTAGGCCCTAATCAACTAATAAAGCAGTTAAATCAAAATAAAAAAGATTCACAGATGCCCTCCGGTTCAAGCTTTACAGTATTAGAAACTATTACTACCCTCTTATAAAAATGGACTCGTCTGCACGATTGTCTCCGCGGCAACAGTGAAGGTATACCGCGGTCGTACTTGAATACATGAATACGTACCGCTGACAACTTGTACAAGTCGTTAATGAGGAGTCAAAATCGGGGAGCCATCAGTTCGCGCGAGAGCAGTGAGTTCGCGCGAGAGCAGTGTTGTCGGGGGAGCACTATCTCAGCGCGTGGGGCCGATTTAACGACTTGTCCACAAGTCTAATGTATGAGCCAAGTTATGCACATGACCCCATTGGGACTATGCATTGGAATTCGGGAGAAGTTAATTTGAAGATAATTAAGGGAAGATATTTGAGATTAGTAGTAATTAAGATGACTTTGTCATACCTTTACTTATTATCGACAAACTTTTGGCATTTTGGGGGGGTATTATGTAAGTGTGAATTGTGTGTGTGTGAAGGTGTTTTTCCTGTGTAGCGCTAACAAAAGTATAGTGTCAGTGAGCTCATGCCTTTTGTCATCTATTGTTGGGTTTATATCTGTGTGACATTGTCATAATAATGGTTTTAAGAGATTTGTAGATTCAAAGTCATGATTTGATATTCTGTGATTTAAAGTGTTTAGATTAGAATTGAATGAGGTAGTTTTTGAGTAAGGAAATAGACCACGCAGGATGGAAATGTGCAACAATCAGATTTAGTCCTCATGTTGTCAGTGTAGAGTCGACATATCCAAAGTGTGTTTACTTAATTGATTATTGGCAGTGACTTTTACTAGACTTGAGTAGTGATCTATATGTGATAGGGTCACACACTTCCGAAGTTAGCTGGTTGTATTTTCAATTGTATTTTAGGAATTGCCCCCGATCAAGGTAGTTTATTATTTACTTCATTTTTTATGGTAATTACGTATACGTGTTTACTAAATCAGCTTTCTCTACGTTATTTTATACCTCTCCTGCACAATCTTTAACAGACTTGTGCAGGATAGGTCCCTCATGCCACCCTCCTTAAAATACGAATTTGCGTCCAAACTAAATATTGTAATGCCTTCGGCCCCCTTACAGTAACAAGACATATTTTAAAAGAGAGCCATACCGCTATGTTGTAGGGCAATAATTTTCCTGAAGACTTGATCCAGCCTGCATGAATCCTGATGTCATTTTTTTGCGGATTTGAATCGGAAAACTGGATTATTTTTAAAGAAATTTATAATAATACAAATTTGGGCGTTATACTTGTAGACCTACATTTTTTTTTTAAAGATTTCTAGACATGTTCATGTCAGGACTTGTACAACTAGATTTCCAGATACGGTACATGTACATTTCATTATTGTTAAAGAATATATATTGTAAATTAATTACTTCATAATGCAAAACTCATGCAGTATAATATCACAGACTTACATGTACAACAGGTATAGGAAAGCATATTGTGACCATTGGCATGACCGGTTGATGCCTATGATGATATTTAACCTATATTGTCATGTGTACATATGTATAGTGTACCAGTACATGTAACAATGTCTCATGTCAGTTTTAGATTGGGTTGGTAAATTGTCCTCCATTTCCCCCACATTTTCAGGTTCCCTTGGTGGAGTTGTGCTGTACGTGCCTGTGGTTTTCTTGTGTGCAATATGCCTGGTGTTGGTAAGTAATGATTACCCTTGTATTTCTTGACGTACCAGCAAGGAACCATTTTGGCAGGGCCAACTCTTCATAATTTTTTCAATTACTTTAATTATGAAATCACTGCCAAAACAATGTGGATTTTAGAGAAAATAAAACTAAGAATTTGTCGCCGAAAAACTTTTGATTTTGACACCCCCCACCCCCAAACAGGGAAAAAAAGTTGCATTTTGTAATTATAAGAACGCTTAATTAATTACTTGGCGCGGACCGATTCCCCTTCCTTTTATGTGTGCAATGTCTCATTCGAAAGATGAAAACAAATACAATGCTACAAAATTATAAATTCAATTAAAAAACAAAAATGAATTTTCAGGGTGACACACCAACTTAGGCATAGACCAATTCGTAAAGATGGATGAGGACGAATATATCCGGAAGGAAAAGCGGCGTGAACAGAAAGCAAAATGGGCCAAGAAGAAAAGAGATGCACTGAGAATTGTTTCTGTCCTAGAAGAAGTGAGGAGAAGGCCAATCTGTGCTGATGCCCCTGGAACTAGTGCTCCCGGCCCCTCTAATCCTGTCAATGGTGTATCCAGTCCAGTAAACCTTGATTCAAGTGATGGCACTTCTGATGAAGAGGGCAGTACTGATCATGCCGTACATGTGGTAGTTGATGAAGATACTCCTGGTCCCGTGAGCCCTGGTTACGACACTCCGGGTCCTGCAAGCCCTGGTTACGACAATCTCGGTCCTGCGAGCCCTGGTTACGACACTCCAGGTCCCGCGAGCCCCGGTTACGACACTCCCGATCCCTTGAGCCCTGGTTACGATGATCCCAGTCCTGCGAGCCCTGGTTACGACAATCTTGGTCCTGCTAGCCCTGGTTACGACGATCCTGGTCCTGCGAGCCCTGGTCACGACGATCCCGGTTCTGCGAGCCCTGGTTACGACGATCCCGGTCCTGCGAGCCCTGGTTACGACGATCCCGGTTCTGCAAGCCCTGATTACGACGATCTCGGTCGTGCGAGCCCTGGTTCTGACCCTTCCGGTCCTGCGAGCCCTGGTTACGACAATCCCGGTCCTGCGAGCCCTGGTTCCGCGAGCCCTGGTTACAATACACATGATGGCAGTTCTGATGAAGAGGCTGATGACAATCGTGTTGTGTATGTCAAGGAGGTTGATGTTGAAGAAGCAGCGACTGAGGCCGAGTTCTTCAAGAGGTCATTGCGTGAATTGTTTGGGAGAACATCACTTTCACGGACTGAGCAGCAGTACCTACTCGGGCTTTTCAACCGTGCTGGTGTCCAGGGTTTGCCAAAGGATCCGCGCACTCTACTTTGCACACCAGGCTCTGTTAACATAAATCCATCCTACTTTGGTGTAGAGTACCACTGGTTTGGCATTGATGACCAGTTAACACGTGCTCTGGACTATTTGGTTCGCCCACTTCGTCTTGATGAAGAGATCAAACTTATGATTGGGGTCGATGGTGTACTGATTTTTGATTCGTCAAACGTTAATGTCACTGCAGCAGCATAGTGTGCAGTGAAGTTTATTTTTAGAGTTATTTCATGTAATACATGTAGGTATTTTCATATTTCCTCCTAGTGAAAACAGATTCTAATAGAGAAGTTTCCTTTAAAGAGAATCAAGACTTTAGTTAATTAGTGAAAGTATGCAAATGAAAGAGCCGGCTACATGTTCCAATAGTCAACCTCTATCCCACTTACTTAGTGACCTTGTGCATTGTATGTGTGTATGGGGGCACTAGGCTGTGTGTGGGTACAAGTGTTTCATTGATTTAACACATAAACAAAGTGCAGCCATCTTTATTGCACATGTGATTTCATTACAAGCAGCATGTTAAATTAGATACATCTACAGAAAATATCTCTGTCTTCAAGTTATTCAACCTTTATTGGACTTCAAAGGCCCCAATTTGGTAAGCTATCTTTTCCTTGTTTATTAGTCATCACCAGAGAAGGAATTTAGTGTATTTAGAGAGATTTTACAGCTTAAAAGTGAAAGTTGAGGAAAGCAAATCAACCCAGTTCTTTCTGTATCTTCCTCAAGCAACACAGTTTTAGCATTGTTTACAAAGAGTTCTATTTGTTGTAATTGTTGTACTTTATGCAAGTTTCTTATTAGTTTTCCTTGTTATCAATTAAATTCCAGATTATTATCTCTTCTACTCTACTACACATCTGGACAAATTGACAAGTGCCTCGGCGTCCTGTTTGTTGTGTTTGGTTTCGAACCTTTTTGATAGAGTAGTTGCGAATACTAGTCTCTTGGGTACACCTTGTTGGGTGTTATTCTCATAAGTTTGGGAACATTTATTGACTGAAACTCCTCAGGGCACAAGTGAGTCCTGAGGCAGCCACAATAATAATCAAAGCAAGTCATCTGATTGCTCCAGTAAACGGTGAAAGTTGATGGTGTTGACAGAGAACATTAAATATTTATTGAGTGAAGCATGTCCTCCGATAACGAAAGTAACAACGCAGAAGAGGGTGCTACATCCAGAAAGAGAACTTTAACCGAAAAAGGTCTATCCCTTCAAGTGGATGCAAACCGAAGAAAGTATAATGCAAAGAGGTCAGATCTCTCACGACAGAGAAGAAGAGTTCTCTACTTGAAAGGAGAGTCTGATAGTCTGACAACATGGAAGAGAGAATTTGGCCATGCCCAGGTAATTTGGGATGAACTGAAGGAGATTTTTGATAGTTTGTCTACTCTGATGACCGATGATGAAGATATTCATAAGTTGAGTCAGCAACACGACAAGGACCACGCAGATTGGGATCGTTTTGAGAGTGATGCTCGATCAGAGATGGAGTATTTGCAACAAGTGGAGCAGATACGAATGGAAAATTCATCCGTCACTTCTGGTAGTTCCAGAAAATCCAGCAGAGCCCCACAAGGGAGTAGTGTACGATCTCAATCAGTGTGTAGCTCATCCTCATCATTAAGAGAAGACAAGTTAAACCTCCAGAAGGAAGAGGCGTTACTCAAAGCTAAATTGGTGTTCATGGAGGAAGAAAGACGTCTACGACTTCAGCAATTGGAAGAAGAAAAGAAAAGATTGGCACAAGAAAAGGAAGCAGAAATTGTTCAGTTCAAGCAACAAGAAAAGCTACATCAACTCCAACTGAAGAAAGATTTAGCTGAGAAGCAAGCACAACTTGATGTCCTCTGGAAAGCAGAAAATGAACACATTGTCACTTCAGAGCATGGGCTACAAGATGTTCCCGTGGTAGACAAGGTGAAAGATTTTGAGAAATTCTTCCAGTCACAAGATTTAGTTCCCCCTCCTTCCCCTGTCAATGCAAGTTCGTTGGTTGATGCAGACATAATGAAGGAAGTTCTGTCTATGCCTAAGTCAAACTCGGCACCAGAGCAGATGATGCAAGAGAATGATATTCATCATGAAGTAAGTGCATCAATCTCATTCAATCCAGATGCCACATCATTCAGTCCTAAAGTATCACCACTAGAGAAGTGCATCACACAGCTAACCGAGGCCAGCGTGATCCAAAATGATGTCAATAAACGGCTGATAATATCCAGTCAACTTCCAAAGATTTCTGTCCCAGTGTTCAATGGCGACCCCCTACAATACCCCCTGTGGAGAAATTCATTTAGCGCATTGATAGACAACCAGCCCCTGGATGCAACCACCAAGTTGAATTATCTCAACCAGTACGTGAGCGGAAAACCAAAGCTATTGGTGGAACACTACATGCTAATTGGTACCGATGAAGCCTATGTGAAAGCTAGAGATGTATTGGCGGAGAGATATGGTAATAGCAGCGTTGTGAGCACCGCTTTTATCAACAAGCTTCATCAGTGGCCCAAGATATCCCCCAGAGATGCTCAAGGTTTGAGACAATTTTCTGATTTTCTTGGTAAAGTTGAGGCAGCTCGTCCAACAACTCCGAGTCTAGGTGTACTAGACTATGCCTGTGAGAATATCCTCTTGATAGATAAGTTACCATACCATCTGGAGGGCAAGTGGCGTGATAAGATAGAGCGTTGGAGAGCTAACCATAGTGAAGCAAGCTACCCACCCTTTTCTGAGTTTGATCAGTTTCTCAGAAGAGCAGCAAACAAGGCTAACATGCCGGAGTTTGAAGGTCTATCCAGAGGCAGAGAGAACAGCAGACCAAGTGGTCAATACACCAGTAGCCATACCTCAAAGAAAGGCACGAATGCATCCGCTCAAGCATTTGCTACAACAACTGTTCATGGTGACCAGTCCAGTCTTAGTCAGCGAGACGATGCATGCCCCCACTGCAGTAAAAGTCATCATCTTGAAGACTGCAAGAGTTTCAGTAGCAAGTCTTTCTTAGACAGAAAGAATTTCTTCTTCAGAAAGCGACTATGCATGGGATGTGGAGAGAGTACCCAGCATCAAGTAAAGGATTGTGGCAACCGCAAAACATGCAAGGTCTGCAATGGTAGGCATCTGACTAGTCTGCATCGTGACCCGAAGAAACCATCAACTGATAGTCCCGAGAAGGAAGTCATCGAAGTTCAACCACGTGATGTAGGAACATCAAACTGCACCAGAGTATGTGCTCAACCCAACCAAGGAGGAGAAGGTGATCACTGCATGATCATTCCAGTTATTGTGAGGTCAGCAGATAATCCACATAAAGAGTCCAAGGTGTATGCAGTGCTCGATGACCAGTCAAACAGCTGTTTCATCACCAAAGTTCTGTGTGAACAGCTCGATCTGCAGGGACCAGAGACACAACTTCTGCTGACAACAATGCATGAACAAAATGCATGCATAACTAGCAATCGTATATTTGGTTTGGAAGTACTTGATCTTGAAAGAGAGCATGTGGTAAAGCTACCAGTCTGCTTCAAGCGTGACAGTGTACCAGCCAAGCATTCCCAGATACCCAAGACAGAAGTCATTAATCAGTGGAGCCATCTTAAGCAGATTGCAGGAAAGCTAATGCCGTACGACTCCTCTATAGAAATCTCCTTGCTCATAGGGAGCAACTGCCCGAGCGTCGTTCGTCCAAGACAAATAGTTGCTGGAGGAGAAGATGACCCCTACGGTCAAAGGTCATTGCTAGGATGGGGTGTTATCGGCAGAGTATGCAAGTCTTCAGTGAAGAATCATGAGGCTTTTTGTAATAAGACAACGACGGCTGTGACCTACCATCACTTTGCGTATGGCACCAAGGTAAAAGAGATCTTCGACTCGGAGAAAGTTCTTCGTGCCCTCGAGTCTGACTTCCAAGAGAAAAGTCCATATAGACAGCCATACTCCGTCGACGACCAATCTTTCATGAGCATCCTTGAGAATGGGACAACTAGAAGACAAGATGGCCACTATGAGATGCCGCTCCCATTGAAAACATCTAACTTATCAATGCCAGACAACCGAAGATTAGCAGAGAAACGGTGGCTTCAACTCCAGGCTAGATTTAGAAAAAACCCAAAGCTCTTCACCGACTACCAAACCTTCATGAAAGATGTTGTCACCGAGTGTGCAGAAAGGGTTCCAAAAGATCGCTTGGGTGTCCATGATGGCAGAGTTAATTACATCCCTCACACTGGCGTCTATCATCCTAAGAAACCGGATAAGATCCGTGTTGTCTTTGACTGTTCAGCGAGATTTGAAGGCGTCTCCCTCAATGACCATTTGCTTCAAGGACCCGACTTGATGAACCGGCTGATTGGCGTTCTTTGTAGATTCCGGCAGGAAGAGGTAGCCTTTATGGTAGATATAAAGAGTATGTTCCACCAGTTCTTTGTGGAAGAGAAGTATCGTGATCTTCTTCGTTTCTTGTGGTGGGAAGATGGAGATCCAAACAAAGAAGTCATTGATTACAGGATGAAAGTTCATCTTTTTGGTGCAGGTAGTTCACCTGGATGTGCAAACTTCGGTTTGAAGAGAGCAGCCGACGATGGAGAAGAGAAGTTTGGACCAGAAGCTGCAAACTTTATCCGTCGAGACTTCTATGTGGATGATGGTCTCAAGTCAGTTCCAAGTGTTCTTGAGGCAGTTGCCCTCATCAAGTCCAGCCAGGCAGTATGTGCAAGTGCAGGTCTGAAGTTACATCGCATCATGTCGAACAGAAGAGAAGTGTTGGAGTCAGTGCCAGAGGATGAGAGAGCTAAGGGCTTGAAGGATCTTGATCTGAAGGTCGACCCTCTACCCATAGAACGTGTTCTTGGTGTGACGTGGTGTGTCGAGAATGACACCTTTGGCTTCCGTATAGAGTTGAAAGATCGTCCCCTCACTAGGCGTGGAATCCTTTCTACAGTGAGCTCCATATATGACCCCAATGGCTATGTTGCCCCAGTAACCTTGATTGGAAAACAGATACTTCAACAGATGTGCAAAGACCAACTAGACTGGGATAGCCCGCTGCCAAATGACCTCCGCCCAGTATGGGAGAAGTGGCGTTCGGACATCCACCTCTTGGAAAAGCTTCATATCAACCGTTGCTTCAAGCCAGGAAACTTTGGTCATGTAAAGGCCATTGAGCTCCATCATTTCTCAGATGCAAGTGAGTATGGGTATGGACAGTGCTCATACTTGAGACAGGTGAACGAACAGAACCGTACGCACTTAGCCTTTGTCATCGGTAAGGCAAGAGTTACCCCTCTGAAGCAAGTGACCATTCCCAGGTTAGAGCTGACTGCAGCGACCATTTCTGCCAGAATAAGTGAGTTCCTGCGAGCTGAGCTTTCATACCAGCACATCAAGGAATACTTTTGGACCGACAGCAAGATTGTACTCGGGTATGTAAAGAATGAAGCAAAGAGATTTCATATCTACGTCGCCAATAGAGTTCAACAGATAAGAGAATCTACCAACCCAGAGTCTTGGCTGTATGTGAATACAGTTGACAACCCAGCAGATGAAGCATCTCGTGGTCTGACAGCCAAGCAACTGGTAGAAAACTGTAAGTGGTTGTCAGGTCCTGACTTCCTGTGGAAAGATGGCCCATTCCAGTGTGAGCAGCCGGCGGATACTTTGAAATTAGACAGTTCTGACCCGAATGTAAGGAGTTTGACAGTTCTAGCAACCAAAACAGAAGACACCAAACAGTTTCCGAAAGGCTTTGAGATTTGCCGACTAGATCGCTTCTCCAGATGGCACCGAGCATGCAAGGCTATTGCTCTATGTCTACGTCTTAGAACCAGGTTGTACAACAGAGGAGTGAAGCTACACAAGGCTAAAAGACAACCATTGGCCCCTATCTCTGTCATTGAGCTTCAGAGTGCTGAGAAGTCTATCGTCAAAATTGTGCAGCTAGAGCACTTTGCAGAAGAGCTGCAAGTACTGCAGAAACTTAAAGTGACAGGTGAAATTGTTGACCGTGACGTAACGAGAGAAAGAAATAACGACATCAAGAAAACCAGTTCTCTCTATCGGCTAGACCCTTATCTCGACGAGGAAGGTGTTCTTCGTGTTGGTGGCCGCATAGATCGAGCAAATATTCCAAGAGACATCAAGCATCCAATCATTTTACCACGCAAGAGTCATGTGACTGAGTTGCTGGCAAGACGCTATCATGAGAAGGTGAATCATATGGGAAGAGGAATCACCCACAATGAGATAAGGCAGAGTGGTTATTGGTTGATTGGTGGTTCATCGGCAGTGTCCAACCTAATATCTAAGTGTGTCACGTGCAGGAGGTTGAGAGGTTCTCTTCAGACGCAGAAGATGTCAGAGCTACCCGAAGATAGGCTGAATCCTGCTCCCCCCTTTTCCTATTGTGCAGTTGACTACTTTGGACCTTTCTATATCAAGGAGAAAAGGAGTGAAGTCAAGCGATGGGGAGTTCTCTTTACATGTATGGCATCACGCAGTGTACATCTCGAGACGGTCAACTCCTTGACAGCTAGTGCCTTCATCAATGCCCTAAGTAGGTTCCAGAGTCGTAGAGGCCCCATTCGTCAACTTCGTTCAGACCAAGGTACAACGTTTGTAGGTGCTCGGAATGAGTTGAGAGAGGCTTTGGCGAATATGGACCAGGACCGAGTTCAAGAGTACTTGTTGGAGAACAACTGTGAGTGGATCCAGTTCAAGATGAATGTTCCTCACTCCAGTCATATGGGCGGTGTTTGGGAGAGACAGATAGGTACTGTTCGTAATGTGCTTGAAACCCTACTCACCAAATCTGGAAGTCAGCTAGATGATGAAGCATTTAGAACCTTCATGACTGAAGTAGAGTGTATAGTCAACTCGAGGCCCCTCACTACAGAGAGTTTGTGTTCTCCAGATGGTCCTGAACCCCTCACACCTAACCACCTTTTGACGATGAAGCCCAAGATTGTTCTACCTCCGCCTGGTAAGTTCCAGCAAGAAGATTTGTATTCCCGCAGATGGTGGAGACGAGTCCAGTATCTTGCCAACGAGTTCTGGCGAAGATGGAGAAAGGAGTTTCTACATCACCTCCAGCTGCGTCAGAAGTGGGTGCGACCTGAGAAGAATCTGCAAGTAGGTGACGTTGTTATCTCCAAGGAGAAGGATGAGACTCGAAACCAGTGGCCCCTGGCTCGTGTTGAAGAGACGCTTCCAAGTATCGATGGACGTGTTCGGAAGGTGAAGATCCTCATGGCGGATGGAGCACTTGATAACCAGGGTAAACGTCAGCACTCTCCGTCCCTCTTGGAAAGACCAGTCCACAAGTTGGTTCTACTTCTGTCAACTAAAGACTCTGAACATCAAGGTCAGTAAACCTAAAACCATGATAACCAGGAGACCAGAGAAGTCCCCGACAAGGAGCCTAACCCAGACGAAGATGTCACACCAGAGTATGAACATTTGAACTTTATAAGGACATTTATGTTAATTCTTTGGATTGATTAGTGATGTTTAACTGCAAGGAGCAGTTAGGAGAGCCATGTCACTGCAGCAGCATAGTGTGCAGTGAAGTTTATTTTTAGAGTTATTTCATGTAATACATGTAGGTATTTTCATATTTCCTCCTAGTGAAAACAGATTCTAATAGAGAAGTTTCCTTTAAAGAGAATCAAGACTTTAGTTAATTAGTGAAAGTATGCAAATGAAAGAGCCGGCTACATGTTCCAATAGTCAACCTCTATCCCACTTACTTAGTGACCTTGTGCATTGTATGTGTGTATGGGGGCACTAGGCTGTGTGTGGGTACAAGTGTTTCATTGATTTAACACATAAACAAAGTGCAGCCATCTTTATTGCACATGTGATTTCATTACAAGCAGCATGTTAAATTAGATACATCTACAGAAAATATCTCTGTCTTCAAGTTATTCAACCTTTATTGGACTTCAAAGGCCCCAATTTGGTAAGCTATCTTTTCCTTGTTTATTAGTCATCACCAGAGAAGGAATTTAGTGTATTTAGAGAGATTTTACAGCTTAAAAGTGAAAGTTGAGGAAAGCAAATCAACCCAGTTCTTTCTGTATCTTCCTCAAGCAACACAGTTTTAGCATTGTTTACAAAGAGTTCTATTTGTTGTAATTGTTGTACTTTATGCAAGTTTCTTATTAGTTTTCCTTGTTATCAATTAAATTCCAGATTATTATCTCTTCTACTCTACTACACATCTGGACAAATTGACAAGTGCCTCGGCGTCCTGTTTGTTGTGTTTGGTTTCGAACCTTTTTGATAGAGTAGTTGCGAATACTAGTCTCTTGGGTACACCTTGTTGGGTGTTATTCTCATAAGTTTGGGAACATTTATTGACTGAAACTCCTCAGGGCACAAGTGAGTCCTGAGGCAGCCACAGTTAACTCGTGGCCAGTACTGGTGTCTGTAGAGAATGACCAGTCACTGAACAAAATCTTTCCATTATGTGCAACAATGGGTGGCAAGCCAAGCTGTGTGTCATATGTGCACCAGTGCGTCGATGAGTTGTCTAGTCTACTCCGCAATGGCTTCGTTTACAGGGGCAACCACCACCAAGTGTGTCTAATGTGTATAGTATGCGATGCACCAGCCCGGGCCTTCATGAAAAGCATCATGGGACACATGGCTGGACATTCTTGTGAGCGCTGCCGAGCCAAAGCAATCAAGGTGGATGGTAGGATGGTGTTCTACAGGACTGAGAATTTTGACCTGCAAAGTGACGACACATTCCGCAGGAAAGACTACACTGACCATCATAGTTCTCGCTGCATCGACAGCCCATGGCTGAACATTCCAGGCTTTGACATGATACATGGGTTTGCATTGGATTACATGCACATGGTCTGCCTCGGTGTGGTTAAGCGGCTTACAGATTTCTGGATGAACAGGCAATTTAATCGGACAGCCTTTCATCTAGACCAGGTTGCAGTGGCTGACATTAACAGGAAATTAATGAGGATGAAGGTAACAATGCCATTCAACTTTGCCCGCAAACCAAGGTCACTGGAAAAGATCAGTAGATATAAGGCTACTGAATACAGGACACTTCTGCTGTACACTGGCCCAGTTGCCTTCAAAGGTGTCCTGAGGCCTACTTACTACAATCATTTTCTTCTCTTGTCAGTGGCCATCGGTCTTTTAGTGAGTGAGAGGACAGCTCGTCTGCAGATAGATTATGCGAGGGATTTGTTGACTCTGTTTGTAAAGAAAGCGTTTAGGCTCTACGGCGATACTTTTGTTGTATACAATGTACACCATCTCCTACATTTGGCAGACGTCGCTGAGAAGCATGGAAGTTTGGAAAACTGTTCAGCTTTTAAGTTTGAAAACTTTCTCGGCCAGCTAAAAAAGAAGGTTAGGCCTGGTCACAAGCCTCTCGTGCAGCTGGCAAAGCGGCTCAGGGAAAACCCCATAAAATCAAATACATGGAAACAGGAAAAACTTAGCGTAAAAGCCCCGAACAATGTATATCTGACTGCTACTGGGGAAATTATTGAACTTGCTGAGAAGGCTGATGATGGCACCTACATCTACCGTCGATACACACGGTTACGGCCTGCTGTCGCTGCCCCAGTGGACACCTTTTGGTGGGATTCCTTGAGTGCCCCAATGGGAACTTGTTCCTCTCATTCCCAACAGACATGGGTGACACCAAGATAGTTGCCAAAGTATGGAAGCATACAGTTCCTGGGGTCAACCGAGTGTTGTTTATGGTTCTAAATCACTGCTCTGCTTTCGCACATAACACTTAGCTGGATATCGACTGGATTGACTCTTGACCCCGACTGCCTTCAATTCTTAAAAATACATGTAGTCTCTTTTGTTTTGAGGCTTAATGCATAAACATGGAGGGTCAAATGATATATATACAGGTTTGTTAAAGAATGTTCTGCTCTTTTATTCACTTTAACTCCCACAGTTTTGAAGTGTGTGCTTAAACAAAAGGGACGGCTAAAAAGTTTGTGGGCTAACACTAACTTAACGGTGCGTTTGCACATTTTTGATGGATTATACACATGGATGTACATATGTTGAACATTAAGGCACAATAATGAATCTGTCAATTTAAATTACTTGCAAGTGTGAAATTGGATGGTTCCTTTCCAGAAGTCTTGAGTGGGGCCGTTTTTAGTAAATGTTTATTGTTTTTCATGTTTTTTGGTTTATTTCCTTTTTGGCAGGCTGTAATCCCGACGAGAGCTGGACGCTTGTCAAGTACCTGCTAGATGCAACATATGACCTCATCCCGTTCCACTGGGTCCGAAAGAGGCTTGGTGAAGACTGCCAACGTGCCTGGTTCCCAGTTAAAGGGACGGTTAAGGCGCCAGAGTACACTCGACTCAAGGAAACCTGTGCAAAGGCTCCCAGTTCTAATATTGCTGAATGGCTCAAGGTTACTGTTTTAGTAAGCCAAGGTACGTTTTTTTATATCATTGTTACAAAACTTTTCTCAAATTTGGAATGCCTGTTTGCCAATTTCTTTCATGTTACTTTCAATTATAATTTGTTGCTTAGCATTAACTGACTATGAAGTCGGCCAGTCCCTTCTCAGAGAACGCCTTGATGTCTCATCTTCATCAGATGCTCCTCAAAAGGATACACAGCGACCATGTCGTGTACGCGCTAGGCCAATGCGGTTAGCTGAAGAGAACAACGCGGACAGCGACCATAATTGGAGCTCTGATTCTGACGAGCACTCGTCTAATTCTGAAGAGCTTGACACCATCCAGTCAAAGAGTAAGCCCTAGACAATTTAAGAATTTTACTGTTGGAATCAGTCATTTCAGGAGAATTTTTGGTGGCACTGAGGCATTAAAATTGACATGATATTCACACGCACAACTGTCTGTTGTAATTAATATCAGTGTTTGAATTTCGCGATTATTGGAGAGGAGATCAAACTTATTTATTTGTTCCATTCCAACTCAAAAATTGAGAACCAGAAAGTAAAGCTGTAATATTTACAAATATACATGTAGTTATAATATCGGAGAAATAATCTTGTTTTAAACTCTCCTACACAGATTGCCCCTGCATTTATATCTCGTGCGCGTACATAGCATGAGCAACAAAAAACAGTCAAAGACCAATTTAAGAAGGTATATTGCATATTAGTTTTGGAATATTATAAAATCACTTCTTAAAGTCAGTGATCTACCATGTAAACATTATTTCGTTCAAATTGAAGCATTGAAACGGACGCTACGCTTCATCAAACTCAGGGGATGAAAATCGCATTGGGCAACCTTCCTTGAAAGTGAGACAGCGCAGTTGAGAGAAACACACACATACGCATGTGGGTGTTTGATCTAATTGCGTTTGGCCCATCTTTTGTGTGTTTCAACTGCGCTGTCTCATTTTCAAGTGAAGTGGCCCAAGGCAATTTTCATCCTCTGATTTTGATGAAGTATAGCGTCCGTTCCAGTGCTTCGATTTGAACGAAATCAAGTTGATAAGGTAGATTGATTATCTGACTTTAAGAGGTGATTTTAAAATAATTCCAAAACTTGCGTGCAATACATGTGTACCTTTATTAATTGGTCTTTGACTGTGGTGCACCCTGTACAGTATGTACAAGAGGCACATTCAGGTGGATTTTAAGGAAACTTGAAACTTGTTCGTGTTATTAAGAGTTTGTAATTTACAAAAATTGAACCTTATAGTCAGTTTCCCGCCCAGTCAATTCTTTGTTCAACTTTAAAACCGCCAAAATTGAATCTAGTCAGTTTTTGTGATTAAGCTGACAATTTGATATTAAAAAGCCGTATCCTTTCACAGTGATAACCTACTACTGCTTCCCAAGTTGCAGCATTGCTAATGCAGCATGTATCTAGTGATCCTTGGTCACACAGTATGTATAGGTGTCATGGCTTCTGACTAGCAGCCTGAGCACAAAGATGACAGACAATTTGGGACACTACCAACATAGGGCTGAATAGCTCAGTTGGTAGAGCTCTGGTATGGTAAGCCGGAGGTGGCAGGTTCGAGTCCAGCGCCAGTCAATTCTTTGTTCAACTTTAAAATCGCCAAAATTGTACCTATAGTCATTCCCTTGTTGGGGGTTTATTTGACAGTTCGTAGTTTGGATACATGTACAGAATGCATTTTACAATTGAGGGAAGGACCTCTGTTAAATAATTATATAATCATTAATACTGAGACAGTTTAGCCATTGGTCGGTCGAGCCATGACATGACTGGTCATAAACGGTTTAGAAAGCACCGGCTAGCTGGTCATGTATCTGTTCCCATGTGTGTAACATTCGATGTTTGCGCAGCTAGTGCCAATGATTCCAGATTCACTCTGTCCTTTATAACTTGTCGCATTGTGCGTTACATCAGCAGAACGCATGCGCCACCATACTTGCCTGTTTAGTGTGTGAGTTCAAGGTCATGTACATGTAGTTTTTTCTTTCTTTGGACCATATTTTAAAAGTATAAGTTTGTTTTGTAAATAAATGGTTAAAAAATTATTTATAAAAAAATAATGTGTGCAGAGTGTTTCCTTTGTTATAGCCAGGCGGATACGTATGTTTAGTTATTACCATGGGCACATGCCACAGGTAATATCTGTAATAATGGTCTTAAATATCAATCGGTACTGTGGGTAAAAACGGATCAACATCCGAAAATATCGGTTACATTATCCCTGGTAATATTGGGTAAATGGGGTAATATCGGTTACATTATCCCTGGTAATATTGGGTAAATGGGGTAATATCGGTTACATTATCCCTGGTAACATTGGGTAAATGGGGGTAATATTGGATGGTAATAACATGGCAATGCCGGAAATATCGGTTACATTATCCCTGGTAATATTGGGTAAATGGGGTAATATCGGTTACATTATCCCTGGTAATATTGGGTAAATGGGGTAATATCGGTTACATTATCCCTGGTAACATTGGGTAAATGGGGGTAATATTGGATGGTAATAACATGGCAATGCCGGAAATATCGGTTACATTATCCCTGGTAATATTGGGTAAATGGGGTAATATCGGTTACATTATCCCTAGTAATATTGGGTAAACAGGGTAATATCGTGTGGTAATAACATGGCAATGCAGGAAATATCGGTTACATTATCCTTGGTAATATTGGGTAAATGGGGGTAATATTGGATGGTAATAACATGGCAATGCCGGAAATATCGGTTACATTATCCCTGGTAATATTGGGTAAATGGGGTAATATCGGTTACATTATCCCTGGTAATATTGGGTAAATGGGGGTAATATTGGTTACATTATCCTTGGTAATATTGGGTAAATGGGGGTAATATTGGTTACATTATCCCTGGTAATATTGGGTAAATGGGGTAATGCCGGAAATATTGGTAGTATATCCCTGGTAATATTGGGTAAATAGGGTAATAACGGGTTGCAACGGGGAAAGATTGGTCTACTATTTCCCCGTTATTACCCACTTGTATGATGTTACCCGGTAATAACTTCCGTTATTACTCGTTACAACCCGGGTAATATCGGGTAAAATGCCCAGTGGGTAACTAAACTTGATGCAGTGGTTTAAGTGTCAAGTCTAAAATTACAAAAGTGGTATCTGTGAAGAAAAAAAAGAAAAGTCTACGGCACCCAGTATTCCCAGGAGGTCTCCCATCCAAGTACTGACTGGGCCTGACGCTGCTTAACTTCGGTGATCAGACGAGAACCGGTGTTTTCAGCGTAGTATGGCTGTAGACACTAAATACACTTTATGCAGTGGCTTAAGTGTCAAGTCTAGGTTTACAAAAGTTGTTTCTCTGAAGAAAAAAAATAGGAAAGTCTACGGCACCCAGTATTCCCAGGAGGTCTCCCATCCAAGTACTGACTGGGCCTGACGCTGCTTATCAATCAATCAATCAATCAATCAACATTTATTTCCATACAAACACAATATACAAATACAAACAATAGGATGTTACAAGACTGAAAACTGTATGGAGGCATGGTCATTAAAGCAAAGCTTGTAAGCTGGGATGCCTTTTAAAAAACAAAGGAAGGTAATAAGATCATTTAAATTATAAAACAAAGCATAATAGTATTAACAATAACATCAAAACGAGACGGATAAACGAAACGCAAAAAACAAAACACCCAACCAGACAAACAAACACCTCAAACTAACACCTCAAACTAACACCTCAAACAAACAAACAATACAAATACCACAAGACGGCCACGACAATAGAACTAAACCAAAATAATGACAGAATCACAACTATGTTACATAATGGGAGACAATGTGTTTTTTGAAGGAGGCTTTGAATCGACCAACAGAGGACTGCGAGCGAATTCGCCTATCAATTGAATTCCAGAGGCGGGGCCCATGATAGCGAAGAGTGTTCATTGTGTAAGAAGTACGTGCAAAAGGGATATAGAGATTGTTACAGGAGCGTGTGTTATAAAGGTGCGTGTTGCTGACAGAAGGAAAGTAATTGGAGAAAGTGTGGGGCAGAAGATTTTTTGTGTATTTGAACATGAAAATGGCTGTTTGAAGTTTGTTGATATCCGTGAGTGTGAGTGTGTTCAAGTTAGCAAACAAGGGCGCGGTATGGTCACGACGATGAGACATAGAAGCGATACGGATAGCCCTTTTTTGGATTAAGAACAGAGAATGAAGTTTGCTAGTGCTTGAATGAGCCCAAACAATATTACAATAGTTAAGATAGGGAAGAATAAGAGTGTTGTAGAGAGAAAGTAATGTGTGTGTGGGAAGAAAGGAACGAAGCTTAGACAAAACGCCTGTGTTGCGAGAAACAATTTTCGACACAGAGGATATGTGATCTTTCCAGGTCAGCTTATCATCAATTAAAACTCCTAAAAACTTTGTCGAGTGAACCTGTTCGATTGGAGTATCATTAATACTGATGGTGAAGTTGTCGTTAGCGTTGCGAGTCCTGCTGAAAAACATGTATTTAGTCTTGCTCGAATGGCACCCAGTATTCACAGGAGGTCTCCCATCCAAGTACTGACTGGGCCTGACGCTGCTTAACTTCGGTGATCAGACGAGAACCGGTGTTTTCAGCGTAGTATGGCTGTAGACACTAACTACACTTTATGCAGTGGCTTAAGTGTCAAGTCTAGCTTTACAAAAGTTGTTTCTCTGAAGCAAAAAAAATAGGAAAGTCTACGGCACCCAGTATTCCCAGTAGGTCTCCCATCCAAGTACTGACTGGGCCTGACTCTGCTTAACTTCGGTGATCAGACGAGAACCGGTGTTTTCAGCGTAGTATGGCTGTAGACACTAACTAAACTTAATGCAGTGGTTTAACTGCCAAGTCTAAAAGTACAAAAGTGGTATCTTTGAGGAAAAAAAAAGGAAAGTCTACAGCACCCAGTATTCCCAGGAGGTCTCCCATCCAAGTACTGACTGGGCCTGATGCTGATTTACTTCGGTGATCAGACGAGAACCGGTGTTTTCAGCGTAGTATGGCTGTAGACACTAACTACACTTAATGCAGTGGTTTAAGGTCAATTCTAAAATTACAAAAGTGGTATCTCTGAAGAAAAAAAAGCAAAGTCTACGGCACCCAGTATTCCAAGGAGGTCTCCCATCCAAGTACTGACTGGGCCTGATGCTGCTTAACTTCGGTGATCAGACGAGAACCGGTGTTTTTAGCGTAGTATGGCTGTAGACACTAACTAAACTTAATGCAGTGGTTTAAGTGTCAATTCTAAAATTACAAAAGTGGTATCTCTGAAGAAAAAAAAGAAAAGTCTACGGCACCCAGTATTCCAAGGAGGTCTCCCATCCAAGTACTGACTGGGCCTGACGCTGCTTAACTTCGGTGATCAGACGAGAACCGGTGTTTTCAGCGTAGTATGGCTGTAGACACTAACTACACTTTATGCAGTTGCTTAAGTGTCAAGTATAGATTTACAAAAGTTGTTTCTCTAAAGAAAACAAATAGGAAAGTCTACGGCACCCAGTATTTCCAGGAGGTCTCCCATCCAAGTACTGACTGGGCCTGACACTGATTAACTTCCGTGATCAGACGAGAACCGGTGTTTTCAGCGTAGTCTGGCTGTAGACACTAACTAAACTTTATGCAGTGGCTTAAGTGTCAAGTATAGGTTTACAAAAGTTGTTTCTCTGAAGAAAAAAAATAGGAAAGTCTACGGCACCCAGTATTCCCAGGAGGTCTCCCATCGAAGTACTGACTGGGCCTGACGCTGCTTAACTTCGGTGATCAGACGAGAACCGGTGTCTTCAGCGTAGTATGGCTGTAGACACTAACTACATTTTATGCAGTGGCTTAAGTGTCAAGTCTAGGTTTACAAAAGTTGTTTCTCTGAAGAAAAAAAAAGAAAAGTCTACGGCACCCAGTATTCCAAGGAGGTCTCCCATCCAAGTACTGACTGGGCCTGACGCTGCTTAACTTCGGTGATCAGACGAGAACCGGTGTTTTCAGAGTAGTATGGCTGTAGACACTAACCACACTTTATGCAGTGGCTTAAGTGTCAAGTCTAGGTTTACAAAAGTTGTTTCTCTGAAGAAAAAAAATATGAAAGTCTACGGCACCCAGTATTCCCAGGAGGTCTCCCATCCAAGTACTGACTGGGCCTGCACTGCTTAACTTCGGTGATCAGACGAGAACCAGTGTTTTCAGCGTAGTATGGCTGTAGACATTAACTGCACTTTATGCAGTGGCTTAAGTGTCAAGTCTAGATTTACAAAAGTTGTTTCTCTGAAGAAAAAAAATAGGAATGTCTACGGCACCCAGTATTTCCAGGAGGTCTCCCATCCAAGTAGTGACTGGGCCTGATGCTGCTTAACTTCGGTGATCAGACGAGAACCGGTGTTTTCAGCGTAGTATGGCTGTAGACACTAACTAAACTTAATGCAGTGACTTAAGTGTCAAATCTAGGTTTACAAAGGTTGAGTCTTTCAGGGGAAAAAAGGAAAGTCTATGGCGCCCAGTATTCCCAGGACGTCTCCCATCCAAGTATTGACTGGGCCTGACGCTGCTTAAATTCTGTGATCAGACGAGAACCGGTGTTCTCAGCGTAGTATGGCTGTAGACACTTACTACACTTCATGCAGTGGCTTAAGTGTCAAGTCTAGGTTTACAAAAGTTGTTTCTCTGAAGAAAAAAAATATGAAAGTCTACGGCACCCAGTATTCCCCGGAGGACTCCAATCCAAGTACTGACTGGGCCTGACGCTGATTACTTCCGTGATCAGACGAGAACCGATGTTTTCAGCGTAGTCTGGCTGTAGACACTAACTAAACTTAAAGCAGTGGTTTAAGTGTCAAGTCTAAAATTACAAAAGTGGTATCTCTGAAGAAAAAAAAGAAAAGTCTACGACACCCAGTATTCCAAGGAGGTCTCCCATCCAAGTACTGACTGGGCCTGACACTGCTTAACTTCAGTGATCAGACGAGAACCGGTGTTTTGAGCGTAGTATGGCTGTAGACACTAACTAAACTGAATGCAGTGACTTAAGTGTCAAATCTAGGTTTACAAAAGTTGAGTCTTTCAGGGGAAAAAAGGAAAGTCTATGGCACCCAGTATTCCCAGGAGGTCTCCCATCCAAGTATTGACTGGGCCTGACGCTGCTTAAATTCTGTGATCAGACGAGAACCGGTGTTCTCAGCGTAGTATGGCTGTAGACACTTACTACACCTTATGCAGTGGCTTAAGTGTCAAGTCTAGGTTTACAAAAGTTGTTTCTCTGAAAAAAAAAAATATGAAAGTCTACGGCACCCAGTATTTCCAGGAGGACTCCAATCCAAGTACTGACTGGGCCTGACGCTGATTAACTTCCGTGATCAGACGAGAACCGATGTTTTCAGCGTAGTCTGGCTGTAGACACTAACTAAACTTAAAGCAGTGGTTTAAGTGTCAAGTCTAAAATTACAAAAGTGGTATCTCTGAAGACAAAAAAATTAAAGTCTACGGCACCCAGTATTTCCAGGAGGACTCCAATCCAAGTACTGACTGGGCCTGACGCTGATTAACTTCCGTGATCAGACGAGAACCGATGTTTTCAGCGTAGTCTGGCTGTAGACACTAACTAAACTTAATGCAGTGGCTTAAGTGTCAAGTCTAAAATTACAAAAGTTGTTTCTCTGAAGAAAAAAAATAGGAAAGTCTACGGCACCCAGTATTCCCAGGAGGTCTCCCATCCAAGTACTGACTGGGCCTGACGCTGCTTAACTTCGGTGATCAGTCGAGAACCGGTGTTTTCAGCGTAGTATGGCTGTAGACACTAACTAAACTTAATGCAGTGGTTTAAGTGTCAAGTCTAAAATTACAAAAGTGGTACCTCTGAAGAAAACAAAGAAAAGTCTACGGCACCCAGTATTCCAAGGAGGTCTCCCATCCAAGTACTGACTGGGCCTGACGCTGCTTAACTTCGGTGATCAGACGAGAACCGGTGTTTTCAGCGTAGTATGGCTGTAGACATTAACTACACTTTATGCAGTGGCTTAAGTGTCAAGTCTAGATTTACAAAAGTTGTTTCTCTGAAGAAAAAAAATAGGAAAGTCTACGGCACCCAGTATTCCCAGGAGGTCTCCCATTAGACTGGGCCTGCGCTGCTTAACTTCGGTGATCAGACGAGAACCGGTGTTTTCAGCGACGTATGGCTGTAGACACTAACTAAACTTAATGCAGTGGTTTAAGTGTCAAGTCTAAAATCACAAAAGTGGTATCTCTGAAGAAAAAAAAAAATCTCTACGGCACCCAGTATTCCCAGGAGGACTCCAATCCAAGTACTGACTGGGCCTGACGCTGATTAACTTCCGTGATCAGACAAGAACCGGTGTTTTCAGCGTAGTCTGGCTGTAGACACTAACTAAACTTAAATCAGTGGTTTAAGTGTCAAGTCTAAAATTACAAAAGTGGTATCTCTGAAGAAAAAAAAGAAAAGTCTACGGCACCCAGTATTCCAAGGAGGTCTCCCATCCAAGTACTGACTAGGCCTGACACTGCTTAACTTCAGTGATCAGACGAGAAACGGTGTTTTCAGCGTAGTATGGCTGTAGACACTAACTAAACTTTATGCAGTGGTTTAACTGTCAAGCCTTAAAGTACAAAAGTGCTATCTTTGAGGGGAAAAAAAAGGAAAGTCTACGACACCCAGTATTCCCAGGAGGTCTCCCATCCAAGTAGTGACTGGGCCTGACGCTGCTTAAATTCTGTGATCAGATGAGAACCGGTGTTTTCAGCGTAGTCTGGCTGTAGACACTAACTAAACTTAAAGCAGTGGTTTAAGTGTCAAGTCTAAAATTACAAAAGTGGTATCTCTGAAGAAAAAAAAGAAAAGTCTACGGCACCCAATATTCCAAGGAGGTCTCCCATCCAAGTACTGACTGGGCCTGATACTGATTAACTTCGGTGATCAGACGAGAACCGGTGTTTTCAGCGTACTATGGCTGTAGGCACTAACTAAACTTAATGCAGTGGTTTAAGTGTCAAGTCTAAAATTACAAAAGTGGTATCTCTGAAGAAAAAAAAAAAAATCTCTACGGCACCCAATATTCCAAGGAGGTCTCCCATCCAAGTACTGACTGGGCCTGACGCTGCTTAACTTCGGTGATCAGACGAGAACCGGTGTCTTCAGCGTAGTATGGCTGTAGACACTAACTACACTTTATGCAGTGGCTTAAGTGTCAAGTATAGGTTTACAAAAGTTGTTTCTCTGAAGAAAAAAAATATGAAAGTCTTTGGCACCCAGTATTCCCAGAAGGTCTCCAATCCAAGAACTGACTGGGCCTGACGCTGATTAACTTCCGTGATCAGACGAGAACCGGTGTTTTCAGCGTAGTCTGGCTGTAGACACTAACTAAACTTAAAGCAGTGGTTTAAGTGTCAAGTCTAAAATTACACAAGTGGTATCTCTGAAGAAAAAAAAGAAAAGTCTACGGCACCCAGTATTCCAAGGAGGTCTCCCATCCAAGTACTGAGTGGGCCTGACACTGCTTAACTTCAGTGATCAGACGAGAACCGGTGTTTTCAGCGTAGTATGGCTGTAGACACTAACTACCCTTTATGCAGTGGCTTAAGTGTCAAGTCTAAAATTACAAAAGTTGTTTCTCTGAAGAAAAAAAATAGGAAAGTCTACGGCACCCAGTATTCCCAGGAGGTCTCCCATCCAAGTACTGACTGGGCCTGACGCTGCTTAACTTCGGTGATCAGTCGAGAACCGGTGTTTTCAGCGTAGTATGGCTGTAGACACTAACTAAACTTAATGCAGTGGTTTAAGTGTCAAGTCTAAAATTACAAAAGTGGTATCTCTGAAGAAAAAAAAGAAAAGTCTACGGCACCCAGTATTCCAAGGAGGTCTCCCATCCAAGTACTGACTGGGCCTGACGCTGCTTAACTTCGGTGATCAGACGAGAACCGGTGTTTTCAGCGTAGTATGGCTGTAGACATTAACTACACTTTATGCAGTGGCTTAAGTGTCAAGTCTAGATTTACAAAAGTTGTTTCTCTGAAGAAAAAAAATAGGAAAGTCTACGGCACCCAGTATTCCCAGGAGGTCTCCCATTAGACTGGGCCTGCGCTGCTTAACTTCGGTGATCAGACGAGAACCGGTGTTTTCAGCGACGTATGGCTGTAGACACTAACTAAACTTGATGCAGTGGTTTAAGTGTCAAGTCTAAAATTACAAAAGTGGTATCTCTGAAGAAAAAAAAGAAAAGTCTACGGCACCCAGTATTCCAAGGAGGTCTCCCATCCAAGTACTGACTGGGCCTGACGCTGCTTAACTACGGTGATCAGACGAGAACGGGTGTTTTCAGCGTAGTATGGCTGTAGTTACTAACTAAAGTTTATGCAGTGGTTTAACTGTCAAGCCTTAAAGTACAAAAGTGCTATCTTTGAGGGGAAAAAAAAGGAAAGTCTACGACACCCAGTATTCCCAGGAGGTCTCCCATCCAAGTAGTGACTGGGCCTGACGCTGCTTAAATTCTGTGATCAGATGAGAACCGGTGTTTTCAGCGTAGTATGGCTGTAGACACTAACTAAACTTAATGCAGTGGTTTAAGTGTCAAATCTAAAATTACAAAAGTGGTATCTCTGAAGAAAAAAAAGAAAAGTCTACGACACCCAGTATTCCAAGGAGGTCTCCCATCCAAGTACTGACTGGGCCTGACACTGCTTAACTTCAGTGATCAGACGAGAACCGGTGTTTTGAGCGTAGTATGGCTGTAGACACTAACTAAACTGAATGCAGTGACTTAAGTGTCAAATCTAGGTTTACAAAAGTTGAGTCTTTCAGGGGAAAAAAGGAAAGTCTATGGCACCCAGTATTCCCAGGAGGTCTCCCATCCAAGTATTGACTGGGCCTGACGCTGCTTAAATTCTGTGATCAGACGAGAACCGGTGTTCTCAGCGTAGTATGGCTGTAGACACTTACTACACCTTATGCAGTGGCTTAAGTGTCAAGTCTAGGTTTACAAAAGTTGTTTCTCTGAAGAAAAAAAATATGAAAGTCTACGGCACCCAGTATTTCCAGGAGGACTCCAATCCAAGTACTGACTGGGCCTGACGCTGATTAACTTCCGTGATCAGACGAGAACAGATGTTTTCAGCGTAGTCTGGCTGTAGACACTAACTAAACTTAAAGCAGTGGTTTAAGTGTCAAGTCTAAAATTACAAAAGTGGTATCTCTGAAGACAAAAAAATTAAAGTCTACGGCACCCAGTATTTCCAGGAGGACTCCAATCCAAGTACTGACTGGGCCTGACGCTGATTAACTTCCGTGATCAGACGAGAACCGATGTTTTCAGCGTAGTCTGGCTGTAGACACTAACTAAACTTAATGCAGTGACTTAAGTGTTCAGTCTAAAATTACAAAAGTGGTATCTCTGAAGAAAAAAAAGAAAAGTCTACGGCACCCAGTATTCCAAGGAGGTCTCCCATCCAAGTACTGACTGGGCCTGACGCTGCTTAACTTTGGTGATCAGACGAGAACCGGTGTTTTCAGCGTAGT